>NW_020954599.1:66679-81679 GCF_900497805.2 Vombatus ursinus | reverse complement strand
ACTAGACTTGTTTCTCCTCTGTTTCTCTGAGGGTGGATAATGTCTTCCTTCTTAGGTCCAAAGGTTTATAATCTAACAGAGGACTTGGCAATCTAATAACCTTCTCTCTAAGTTTTTTCCAGATTTGAATCTTGTAATCTACTTATACATATGTTAATCTACTTCAAAATCTCCTTCCTTTTTGGAGAGGATGTGATAATTTTTTGTAGAGGAATAGAAAGAAGTTTCTGACATCAAACAACATTTTGGACTCCATCCTTACCTGGTTTCACACTGCTCACGCCTTCTCCAATGCTTTCTACTACCCCAGCTCCTTCATGTCCCAAAATTGCAGGTAAAGGTGTCTTGGTTTTTCCTTCTAGAATATGATTATCTGAGCCACAGATCCCTGAAGATATAATCTGCATGACAATTAAACGACATCAAATACAGCAGAATATTTTCTTCTAATAATATCAGCAGTTCACTGAAACTTAGTATAGTGTAAACTTCTATAATATACTTAAAAAACTCCCTGTAACAACGGAAGTTCAAAATTTCTCACATATAATCCTCTTTCTTCTTCTATATATATTAGAATGTTTGTTTGTAAAACTGGGGAGTCAGAAGCAGCTGGCTGGGAAAGTATGTGGTTCTAAAGAGAACCAACAAAACTACTATTTGAAAATTCAACATATTCTGTTCTGGTTCTGGTGAATTTCCTGTATTTTTTCCAGCCCACTGGTTGACACTCTTAGCTTGATCAGACAGGTCTGACCTAATGCATATTATGGCTGATAAAACAGGTTACACACTCCACCCCAATGTTGTTGTTGTTCAGGCATGGCTGATTCTTCAGGACCCCATTTGGCAAAAATACTGCAGTGGTTTGCTATTTCCTTCTTGAGCTTATTTTACAGATGAGGAAACTGAGGCAAACAGGGTTAAGTGACTTGCTCAGGGTCACACAGTTAGTGTCTGTGGTTAGATTTGAACTCAGGTCTTCCTGACTCTAGTGCTCTATCTGCTTCACTCTCTAGCTGCCCTGCCTGACCTCATACTAGGTGCTTAATAAAATGCTTGCTGAATGACTGAAAGTACAAGGCAGTGCCAAAAAGTATAGCATATGGACCCCAACAACATGCTTACCCTTTATAGTCAGAGCACACAATTGGGAGGCAAACAGAATGAGTCTAATTTCTCTTTCTTGGGAAATCTCTTCAAACACCTGAAATCAACTCTCCTGCCATTCCCCCCCAAATCTTATCTTAGGCTAAATATCCCCAATCCTTTCCACTGATCCTCACATGACATGAACTCAAGGACTTTTACAATGCTGATTCTCCTTCCCTGTTGCTTTTCAAGTTATCAGTGATATTCCTGAAGTAAGGCACCCCAAACTGACCATATTATTCCAAACATATTCAGACCAGGGCAGAGTACTCTCACTTCATTTCCATGATTACGGATACTCTGACTCTCTTATTGTAGCCTAAGATTGAATTAGATTTTTCAGCTTCTATACACATTGTTTGAATCATATTGAACTTGAGGTCCATTGAAACCCCCAGATATTTTTCATACACATTACTTTCCAGCTTTGTTTCCTCCATCTTGTACTTCTGAAATTGATTTTTTGAACTCAACTGTAAGACTTTACATTTATGTCTATTAAATGAAAAAAAATTTGGGATTGAAGCTCAGTGTTCTAGCTTATCTTTTAGCATCCTCATTCTGTTATTCTGTGTGTTATCTATCAATCCTATTGTTGGGTCGTCTGAAAATCTTATAAGTATGCCATTTATGCCTTCATTCAAGTCATTGGTTGAAATGTTTAAATAGCTCAGAGGCCTGGGTCATTCCAGTAGAGACCTCCTTCTAAGTTGATACTAAACCATTACGGCTACTGTAATGGGATTGTAAATTGCTTTTTTCCAAGGAGTTTAGCAATAAAAGGGAGGAATGATCTAGGACAATATGTAGTGGAATTAATAGGAAGAATGAGGGTTTTTTAAGGATAAGGGTAACAGGGGTATGTTTGTCATCAGTAGTTGGAGAGACTAATGATTAGTAACAAAATGAGGATGGCAGAGGGGGCCAACTGCTGAAGAAGATGGGGTGCAATGAGGTTAAGGGCACATTTATTGAAGTTTGACTTGGCAAGAGAAGTGATGAGGAGGAGATAGTGGGAGAAGACATCTGAGTGTTGTGAGATGAGAAGGAAGGGAGAAGAGAGAACTTTTGGAAAATGCTTCAAATTTTCCAGTGGAATAGGAGACAAAGGTTTGAGAAGACAAGAAACAGTTTGGAATAGTCACTGTGGTGGCTAGAGTGAATTAATTAGGGAGGATTGCCTTACCACAGTGAGTGCTCAGCTGAAACTAGCTAGCACAAATTTGTAGTGGACCCAGAGAGCAGTTTCATCACTTCTACAGCCCCATTTAGCAGCACATGAATAGGAGGTGAGGTAAAGAATAGTGGACATAATCCAAGTTTGGGTCTTAGCAAAGTTGGTGGAGGATTTATGGGAGTAAACAGGTGAAATTACATAGGACAAGAAGACACAGATAGATGGTAATCTATACCTTTTATCAAAATATTTTGGAGATACTTTGTTTTTCAGAGCTAAGACCTAACAAGGAGGCTCTGCCCTGAGCTTGGCATAACTATAATTCTTTGTGCTCAGGATGATATTACCCTCTGGCAAAGTGTAATGCTTGGACCAGCACTACGTGTTCATGGAGGAATTTAACTCCTCCTGTTTCCCAGGGCCATTCTGTCATATGTTCACAATCACTGACAGGCACTGTACCCCTGTTCCTGTCACAGAGCTGTGGTTCTGTACCTGGCAGAGGGCTGCAACTCCCAAGACAACAATTATTCCCATAGGACTTAAGAATGCCCATATTGTCCCAAGAAATGCCAACCATTTGAATTATCTCAAGATCTAACAATGATTGTCTTGTGGGCTGACCCCTTTCATGTATATAAGTGGCCTTAGCCTTAGCAGCCTCAAGTCCTTCTTCTTAAGAGGGGTGGCTTCCATTTGCATATGTCATTTTCTTACTCTGAAATTAATTAAACTTCTGTTTGTGTCCTGATTCTCTTGTTTTAGCCTGCTCCGTTTGTTTGGCTCTGGCCACTCACAGGTTAGAGATTGGTTCTGATCCAGGTGACATTAATTGGTGTCAGAAGTGGGAGTTGATATTGAACAGGGACAAATGGACCTTCTGGTACCAGTGGGGTTGGACTAGGTGCCACTGGAGATTTATTTCTCTAAAGTCTGACCCCTCTCATCTGGGGAGTCCTCTGCCTTTTCCTGCTCAAATCCTCCAGCTCACTCTTGATTCAGCTTGGCTTTTCCTTGTGAGGAATGTTCCAGGGCCCTTTATGTGATGTGGATCATTTTGGTAAGGCCTGTTTGCACACGGACTGGCTAACTTTTTGTGTGTGTCTGTTTTTTTTTTAATTAAAAAATTAAAAAAATTATTTGCTCCACATGTCAATTTTATTTGTGTAAGAATTTCTGACATGTTTGGTTTTGTGTGCATCTGGAACCAGTTCAAATCAATTGTGTGCTGCTGAGGCACACCTTTTTCCTTTTTCTGTATGCTTCACAGTTTAAGCTCTTCTTTTTTAATTTCATGTCTGGTTATGTACTGCATGGTTCTTTCTCTCTTTTTTTTTCATTTGTGTCTGTCTTGTCTATGTCTTTGTAAAATGCAGAGTGTCTCTGTCTGGTTTATGCTGTAAGCAATATTCTATTACCTTGAAAGACTTAAACAATGTAGCCAGCAAGAAAAACTTGTAAGGGCTGTAGTTAGAGAGAGCTCTGGGAAAAAGTTATTAACTTTATTAACTCTCACCTTAGGCTTTCTATGGGATATTGTTAGGTTATAAGAAAAGAGGGAAAGTCACACACATTTTTTTTCTTTCTTTTCTTTTTCTTTTTTTTTGGTGAGGCGATCAGGGTTAAGTGACTTGCCCAGGGTCACAGAGCTAGTAAGTGTTAAGTGATTTGAACTCAGGTCCTCCTGACTCCAAGGCCAGAGCTCTATTCACTATGCCACCTAGCTGCCCCCAAGACATTTTTTTCCTGTGGTCCCAACACTCCCAAGTTGGGACAACAGAAATAAAGTTAGAAAATTAAAGTTGTAACATCTTAGCAGATTCTGGAAGTTTTGAAATTAATCATTAAGGGGTTTGAAATTAATCATTTTAAGACTGCAGGAGAAAACTCCTGAGACTTTGGGGTAATTCCAGGAACTCACCCCCTTCTGAAATATTTTATTAAGTTTTGAGGTATCACTCTGTGGAATTTATTTTAAGGAAAAATGATTAAATCTTATAAAAGTTTTAAAAAATAATTGGCGAGATTAATAGTTTCATTGTTCTAGGGCAGTGAAGGTAAGCTAGTGGGCAGAAATCCAAGAAATAGCCTGAAAAAAAAATAGGTAAATAGGAACCTCTTGTTAACCCTTCCTTGACTTCCTATTTGTTTTTTAATCCCCTTCTGCACCATTAGGAAAGGAAAATATGGTCCCCTTTAAATAAAGGGTAGGGTAGATGCTGAAAAAGAAGAAAAACATCCCAGAAAATGTTGAGGGACCTTCCCCACAACCCCGATCACTTGGCATGCCCCACTGCCCTCCCCTCAGTCATGGGTATATCTCAGTTATGGGGATTTCTACCATTACAGCCCATGTCCCTCTGTTAACCCCCCTCATCTCAGATCAGATTAAGAAAAGAGAATGCTGGAGAATTGTAGGGAAACTTGAATTACAGTCTGTCCTACCTGGTGGAAGTTAGGACAGTAGCCACAGTAAGCCCCACACATCCTACCCCAGCAGCTCTCCAACCCCACCCTCAGCAGCTACATGTATGTGGGGTGTCAGGCCTTACAGTCAGTATTCCCTGAGCCCTACCAAAAGGAACTACCACCAATGGGAAGGTCCTGGCACCAGCCTCCCCAACCCCTAGGGAGTGCCCTCTGCTGCAACCCCCAAAGCCTAATCAGTCAGCCTAGGGGTCCTCGGAACACCTTGCCCAGCTGTCACCTGGGAGAGTCCGGTGTCCCTGGCAGCAGCTAGTGTGGCAGTACAAGGTGGGGAGCAAGCCAGCTTCTGCCCTTGGTAAGTCCACCCTTCTCTGTCCCTGTTACAGAAATGTATTAGCTATGTAATTTATGGCAAGTTATTTTATCTCTGTTTGCCCCAGTTTCCTGAGTTGTAAAGAGAAAAATAATAATGGTTGTTGTTGTGAAATCAAAATGATATAATGATTGTAAAGTGCTTAACAAAGTGACTGGCACATGCTAAAAACTACATTATTATTATTTTTCTGTTTTAATGTAATTGTTTCATACTTGATAACTTTAAAGTGGCTTTAAAATACCAAAGGTAATAAGATCAATGATTTTTATATGTAATAATTTGGAAATGCAATTGATATCATTTGAAATTGTGTTATTATTGTATTTCTAAATTTATATTGTGAAATTTGAAAGAGCATTACAAAACAGAAATTCTATTAGAAAAAGCAATTTTTAAAAAAATCTGGATGTTGTTACATATAAATTGGGCTTTTAAAAGGATGTGCTAAAAATTGGATATTTGAAAACTGTTAAATATTTTATGAAGTATATTTAGTTATAAACAGGTAATAATAGTAATAATAATATTTACTATAATACAAGATTTTCATTTGAAAATCTTGGCTATTATGAAAGTATGTAAGGTAGTTTAAAGATGTAGCTTCAACATACTGATGATGAGTTAACTATTGGGTATTTGCTATATGTCTGCAGTTCCAGAATATGAGTAGTTTAAAGTTTGTAAGTAAAGTATTAATGAAATGTGAACTGTTATGGAAATATCAGGAGAGATATTCAAGTTCTAAGTTGAGCTTAATGAAGTTTTGCTATTTAAGGTAAAAATTCCTGTAAATTTACTGTTGTTTTGACCTTTGATTACTGGGATAGTTGTCTGAATTGTCATAAAACCAATAGTAGAAAATGGCATGTGCAACAGTCTGAGAACTGCTTAAAGGTAGATGTTTGTACCTGGGAGAGGTTGTGGGGATGATCTAAGACATGGCCTAGTTAGGGTCCTCCTGACGTTATTTCCCCATTGTGCTATTTCCTTTCTGGAAAAGGAAAATTCCCAATCTAGTTAATCATCAGCCTTGTCTTTAACATTCTGTGACTAAATGATTGGCTGTCAGATATGATTCTTGCCTGGAATCAAACAGAGCTAAAGGAGTTTTTCCCTATGTTATAATTATGTCCCTCTTTTTCCTTTTATAGCAAATTTCTACAATCAAGAAGTTTTGTAAGTATAATACTAAATCTATTAAATAATATATTGATGCAGGAACATCTCTAAGTTACTATAATAGGATGCAAGCATGAACATCTTACCATTTCAACCTGTATTTGTGGTCAAATTATAATATAGGGATGTAATCCTCCCAAGGGAGAAATGATTAAACAAAGGAATAAGACAAAGAGGTAATGTAAAAAAAATTTTCTAATTGAGTGGAATGGTAAATTTCAAAAAATGCAGTAGGATTAGATTGTTGTCTCTAAAGAACTATATAGGAGGGGCAGCACCGGTCCTGGATTCAGAAGGACCTGAGTTCAAATCTGGCCTCAGACACATAACACTTACTAGCTGTGTGACCCTGGGCAAGTCACTTAACCCCATTGCCTAGCCAAAAAAAAAAAAAAAAAAAAGCAAAAACTATATAGGAGAGGATTCTGGGAAGATAGCAGAATTGGTCGGAAAATTTCAAGCTCTCAAGATTTTCCTCACAAAAGAGATAAAACAGAACCTCAGGGTGAACATAGAATGGTAAAAATAAATAAGAGTAGGGGCAGAACAGAGGTCCTTCTGGGACAATTGGAGAAGATCTGAAAAAAAATCCTAGGATGAGGTTTGGTCCTTGTGAAGAGTAAACACCTCCAAGGCTAGGGTCCACTTAAACAACAAGTGGCAAACCTTAGGGTTAGCTGTGTTGGAAGGCTGTCCCAGGCCCAGCCACAAGAGCTTTTACCCTCTCCCTCCCCTCCAAGAACAGGGAAGGGAGTTGAGCTACTGAGCTGGAGAAGACTGAGGGAACCTCTGCTAACAAGAAACATCAGACCCAGCTGTGCTGTAAGGAGTTGGCCAGGGACAAGAAGGAACCAGAACATGCCTGGTGAGTGCAGAAGCAGTGGGATGGGAACCCCACTGGCTGGTGGCACTTACAGGAGGCTAGAGGTCTTGGTTCAGGTTCCAAGACAAAGAGGAGAACTAGAGGAGGATCTGAGGCCAGAGGAACCATCCCCCATGCCCCAGGATAGAGATGAGTCCAAAAATTAAGTTACTACCAAAAAAAAATGCATAGGCAAAGGAGAAAGCATTCAACCATAGAGAATTACTATGGGAATAAAGAAGCCTGGGGTTTGTCTTCAGAAGAGAATACTGAAGTAAAGAAACCCTCTTCTACCCAAAAGAGTAATGTCAAATGGTCACCTACCCAAAAAGAATTCATAGAAGAACTTACAAAAGATTTTAAAAATCAAATGAGAGAGATTGAGGAAAAACTAAAAAAAAAAAAAAAAATAAGAACAATCCAAGAAAAACAAAAAGATTATGAAAAGAAAGTCAACCAACTAGAAAAGAAGATCCAGAATCTTTAAAAATTTTATTCATTTATTTTTATTTTTTAGATCCAGAATCTTACGGAAGAAAATGAGTCCTTGAAAATTAGAATTAAGTAAGGGGAAGCCAGCAAAGTTATAAGAGATCACAAAATAATAAAACAAAATATAAAGAATAAAAAAAGAAGAGAAAGTGAAACATTTCATAAGAAAAACAACTGATCTGGAGAACAGATTTAGAAAAGAAAATGTAAGAATAATCAGACTACCTGAAAGTTATGATAAAAAAAGGATCTTGGTACACAAATACAAGAAATAATTAAAGAAAATTGTTCTGAAGCATTAGAACAAGTGGGGAAAGTAGGAATAGGAAAAAAATCCAACAATAACCACCTGAAAGAGATCCTATGAGGAAAACCCACAAAATATTATAGTCAAATTCTGAAACCCCCAGCTCAATGAGAAAATATTAAGAACAACAAGAAAAAAAGCAATTTAAACATAGTGGTGCAATGATTAGAATCACATAAGACCTAGCAGTGGTGACACTAAAAGACTGCAGGTCTTAGAACACTATATATCAAAGAGCAAAAGAACTGGGGTTCTGGTCTAAAATATCATATTCAGCAGAGCTAAGCATAATCCTGAATGAAAAATAAATGGACATTTGATGAATTGCCAGGCTTTCAGGATTTTGTAAGGAAAAAAAAACCTGAACTCAATAGAAGATTTGACATACAAGGGCCAAGAGAAATATGATACATATCGAAGACTAATAAAGGATTCAATGAGGAGAGACTGTTTACCTTTTACGTATGTAAAATGTAAAACATATGTCTAAAATTGTTACTAGTAATTGGGTAGTTCGTAAGAAAGATTGGGGTAGACCTCAGTATGATATGACTTTAAAAAGTAAAACTGTTGGGGCAGCTAGGTGGTGTAGTGGATAGAGCACCTCACTAGAAAAAAAAAGTAAAACTGTTTAAGAACATGTGTAAATGAAGTGCTAGAGGAAGAACCAACACAGAAGAATTAGATAGGGGAGGATCAAGAGGGAACTATATATATATATATCTAGAAGAGTATAAAAGTCTTCTAAATTCAGAAATAAATAAAACACTAATGGGATAAAGAGGGAGGAGAGGATAAGGGAGGGATCTCAAGAGGGAAGGGTGAAGGAATAGGTTAAGGGGGGTTTAGAAGGGTATAAGGGAAGGATCCTTTGGAAGATAAGGGAGGGATTTTTAGAATGGAGAGTGAAGGAACTGGTCAAAGGTGGGGTATAGAAAGGGGTTTAGATTTATGGGAATGTGAGGTTAAGAGAGGGATCATCAGAGGTGGGGTAGGTTAAGTAATTGGAAGGCAAGGTAGCGGGCAGAAGTGGAGGGATAGGAGAGATAGGAAATAAGATACGCACAAACATAAAACAAAGATCAGGAGTAGATTTTGTTAGGGAAAGTATGTATTTATATATGAATAAACATATGTATGTATATATGTGTACATATGTACATATCTAGATCTATATATATATATAAATACATCCATGCTTAATTGTAGCCTTCTTAATTGTTTCAGGGGAAGGGGAAAAAGAACACAGTAAAAAATGCACAATAGAAAAAAAAGAATACTTACAAGGAAGAAAAGTAAAGATGGATAGCTCTCAACACAACACAGTATTTGTTACATAGGCTTTCTTGAAATGGAAATTTGTTGCTATATATTTTGAATCCTCTCTTATGTTCAGCCATGCACATGACTTTTTTTCTTTTCTTATTTTATATTTAAGTTTATAGTATGTTTCTTTTTCTTTTCTTATTGTGTATTTAAGTTTTAGAAAAATAAAATTTAAATGAAAAAAGAAAAAAAAGAACTATATACAGATGTATATTATTGGCTTACAAAGTTTACCATGAAAATTCTGGCTTTGAGTTTTAGTTTTATGTTAAGTAATATGTTTTGGTAATAAGTTCTCAAAATTGGATTGAGAATTTCTTAATTAAAGATCAATTGGATTTTACACAAAAATTGTGTTGATAATGGTAGAGAAAGTTAAATTATTTCCCCATTTTATATCTGTCTGATAATCTTAAAGGAGAGAAGAGTTCATTTTCAGTTGGACTCCCATAAATTTTTAAAAGATTTTTATATCAGGTATAGAATTTAGATCAAATGATATATAAACTGAAATTCTCTGAAGTTTAAAAATTGGAGAACCAAAGTATAGTAAGTCAGAATTATATAGGAACCTCTAGATTTGGAACCAGAACTCCTTTTAGAGTTGTCCTGAGAATAATGATGTTAATGTAGAAGTTTTCTTGGTTACCTTGGTGACACGTACATTTCCCTTCTCAGAACTAGTCCATTGTGAGCCCTCTCAGTAATTTGATCTGTTCATAACTTAATGTAATTATGTAGTTGTGGGAGTTGTGAGAAAATCTTTATTGCATTGTTTAACTCTGGATCATCTGAAGCAAGTCCCTGCTCCTGAGTGAATGGACCCAGAAGCTGCCGACATCCAGGTGAGATACCTGTCTGAAGATTCCTGAACCTACTGTCTTAGTTTTTTATCTTTCCCCTTTTGTTATGTACCCAACTGCCAAGGTTGTGATTCAAGCCTGTGTGGGCATTTTCTTACTGTGACATTCTTACCCCCCACCCCACTCAAACAGTGGTTAGTAATTATACCTGGGACACATTTCCCTGACAGGTCTCCTTAAGGAAATAACCCCCAGGCAATATCCTGTGATATATACCAGCTTCTCCTTTATTGGCCGTAAAGGTAGGGATTCTTTCAGACCCTCTCCCCTTGATCGAAAGGGGGAAATATCAAAATGTTTTGGAGATAACCTGTTTTCCAGAGCCAAGATCTACAAGGAGGCTCTCCCCTGAGCTTGGCATAACAATAATCCTTTGTGCTCAGGATGATATCACCCTCTGGCAAAGTCTATTGCTTGGACCAGCATCAACTGTTCACAGAGGGATTTAGCTCCCTCTATTTCCCAGGGCCATCCATCACATGTTCATAATTACTGACAGGTACTATACTCCTGTTCCTGTCACAGAGTTGTGTTTCTGTACCAGGCAGGGTGACCACAATCCCTAAGACTTGAGACAATGACTGTTCCCACAGGACCCAAGAATGCTTGGATTGTCCCCCAAAAAATGCCAACCATAAGAACTATTTCAAGATCTAAGAATGATTGTGTTGTGGGCCAACCGTTTTCATGTATGTAAAGGCTCCAGTCTTAGCTTGGCCCCTCCTTCTTGGGAGGGGGCTATCATATGCGTATGTCATTTTCCTCACTTTGAAATTAATTAAACTTCTGTTTGTGTCCTGACTGTCCTGTCTCTAGGGTGCTCTGTTTGTTTGACTCCAGCCATTCACAGGTTAGAGGACGGTTCCAATCCAGTTGACACTTTGGAGAGAGAGAACCCACATGGATGTTCTCTCAGATTCATCCCCTGAAGTGTGCCAGAAAGAAGAATATATCTTACATTTGTGAGAAATTGGCCCCCAAATCTCTTTCAATTATTTAATAATGATTAATTGTTCTTCAAACCCTGTAGATAAGAGCTTCTTAACCTATTTAGAATCACAAATCCCGCTTTTGGCATCTCAGAATCATGTTTTTAAATAATTGAAGGCAATGTTTAATTTCAGTTAGAGTTTAGGGAAAATAAAGATGGAATTTGTTTTTTTCCTGTTCAAGTTCATGGACCAACTGAAATCTATCCAAGGACCAGTCCTAGGTTAAGAATCTCTGCTTTATTGGAAGGGAAGCAGAAAGTCCTAGAAATTGATTTCCAGATATCCAAATTCCTATTTAACTTTTGCCAGTCAAAATTCACTCTTCATGCTCCCATCCTGCCCTCACTTCCAGTAAGCATTCGTTACCATTCACTCTCATGTCTATGCTTTCTGTGGTGACTGTTGCATCTTGGTTGATGAAAACTGGCTAGTATAATTGATTAAGTAGAAGATTTAAGATAGGGAATAGATCTGCAATTTCATTGTTTTAGCAGATTCCAGGATGGTGAAACTCTCTCTACCAATGTAGGTTACTACTTTCCCCATAGCTTATAGTGTTAGAGAGTTGCCTAGAACACAGCTAAATGATTTACCCAGGGTCACACAACCAAATTATGTCAGATGTGGAACTTGAACCTGGACTTTCTGGCTTCCAGACCAGTTCTCTATTCAGCTGTCTCTCATGGGCAAGTAGCAAGTTTAATGAAGAGAAGCCTTGACCTAGTCTGTTGTTCAGCTGTTTTTCAGTCCTGTCTGACACTTCATGACCCCATTTGGGGTTTTCTCGGCAGAGATACTGAAGTGGTTTGTCATTTCCTTTTCCAGCTCTTTTTACAGTGAGGAAACTGAGGCAAACAGGGTCAAGTGGCTTCCTCAGGGCCACACAGCTAGTAAGTGTCTGAGGCCAGATTTGGACTTAGGAAGATGAGTCTTCCTGACTCCAGGCCTGGCACTCTATCCACTGTGCCACCCAGCTGCCCTTGATAACTAAGTATTCAGAAAAAATTGGGTCAATATATCTTACTGGGAAAATAAATATATATTGTTTGCAGAGCATTGTATCACCTGTTTTACAAGTATGGATGTTCAGGCTTTTATCTCACCAATTTAGGAGAAATGAAGGTTGATATTTACCAAACAAGAGATTATTTAATGAAGCAATTGCTAATTGTAAAGTAAGTAGATATGTGTCTTTGAGAGTACCAACCTGATAGTCATTGAGATCCATTTTTTACATTTTTGCATTGTCTCTGTTTTTTTCTCCCAAAGAACAGTAACTAATGATGATGATCATGGTAGAGCTCAAGGTATTACAATAAAGTTGAAGAGATTTTTTTTCCCCAGAGAATAAAGCCATCAGATTTGGAGATCTTCACTATCTGCCACCACCCTAGCTTTTCAGACTTTCCATTTCCTCCAAGGTTCAGTTCATATGTCACCTTCTATAGGAAGCTTTTCCTCAACCCCATGGTTGTTGGGGTCCCATGTCTTTCCTTCCTGACATTCTCCTGTATTTACTTATCTGTGTACATGTTGTATCTTCCCAGTTGTGTGAAAGCTCCTTGAGGGCAGGGACTTTTCTATTTTTAAATGTCTTTTTATGTTCTCTAGTGCTTTGCACATAGAGGCGCTTAATAACATTTCTCGATTTGGATTGAATTGCATATAATACCTCTTTTAGTAGTGCCCTGGAAGATGACCCTGGACTTCATGCTATACATATGGTGGGAGTTGTGACTCCTGACTGGCTGAAAGAATGCTGACCCCAACACTATTTAATGATAAAGAACTTGTATCAGGCAGTTACAGAAAGAGGGCCTCAAGGGAGGCAATCTAAAGAGAGAAGACATGAACTTTTGAATGATGGGAAAACATACATATACAGGACTAAAACCTCTAAGTCCTCACTTGCTGAGAATGGGATTCCCATTGAGTTCTTAATCATTAGGAGATAATCATAAATAACAGCTTTACCTTAATTCGAACCTCTCCAGCCTTTGGTGGATCAACTTCCACCTCCTCAATACACAAGGGAGCATTAATTGTCCAGGCAATGGCTGCCCTGCATGTGATAACCTGTAAAATTAATAAAATAGAACAAGATCCTGATGTAAGCTGAAATTATGTTTGATATCCCTTCTACTAAAGGCATGCTGGCTGTCTCTCTTGGTATCTTTTCAAACTGAGGATGGTTTTCTAACCTGCACACTTTGAACAAATAGAAAAATAAAGATGTGAAGGAAAGAAGTAAGTAGTTATGAAGTGCCTACTATATGCCAAGTACTGTGCCAAATGCTTTACAAATATGCTGTCATTATCCTCACAACAACCCTAGGAGGTAGGTGCTATTATTATTCTCATTTTGCAGATGAGGAAATAGAGGCAGGCGGAGGCTAACATGATTTGAATTCAGGTCTTTCTGACTCCACGTCCAGCACTCTATCCTTTGCACAGTTGAATATATATTATATTATGAAAGTAGCTGAGGTACATGATTTAGAACATAGATTCCTTTCCACACTTGCTGCTGGAAGGATTTTGTTCAGGGTGGTGGTTTATCAGTTGTGTCCTCCATACATTTCCACAATTTTTGTGCATTGGAAAGAGTAAAAGACATAGAATCTGAAGACCTAATTTCACACCCTGCTGCCACCATTTGTAAATTAGATTACCTTGAATAAGTCATTCCTCTCTCTCAGGCTCAGTTCTGTAAAATGGGAATACTAATCCCTGTTTCCCAGCCTCACAACGAACCTTAAAGAAATAATGTGTGCAGAAATGTCTTTGTCAATTATAATGTGCTATATGAATGTGAATTGTTCCTTTCACTGACTAAGTGTTCAAGGGAGTAGAATTGAGAACCAAGAGTCTAGACTTTTGTAGGATGATTGCTAGTACTTACCCCATTCCAAAATTGAGAAGATGGGAATTCATCACCCTATTACAATCATAAAAATATAATTGTTGTCTTTCAATTGGGACAAGTAATCCCCTAAAAATGCTCAGAATTTTATATTCCCTTCATTTTATTCAAGGGTAGGACCATTTGGGATCCTTTTTCTCCTTGGGGTCTCATTTTCTTCTAACAGTGAAGGTCATTCCCAAATTCATTATTACCAAACTTTATTATGCCTAATAAACGTCTTAGTGACCCCTTGAAATAATTATTTCTGGGAAAGTTTGGTGAGAGGGGGTCGACCTGTGATTTTACCAATGTAGGCAATTCCCAATGTGGAAATTCCTTCCACCAGTGCAGATCAGCAACTTTCCTGCTATAGATTTAGAACTGGAACGGACCTTTAGAAGTCACCTAATCCAAGCCTTTCATTTGACAGATAAGGAAAGTGAGGTCCAAAGTCATGAAAGTAATAAGTGAGAGAGAGGCCCTTTGATTCCAAACCCAATACTCCTACTCTACCTTGCCTGAAGCCCTGAGAAATGAAGTGATTTGTCCTTGGATCCACCACTAGTATGTATGGTAGGGCTTGAACCAAGGTTGTTTCTCACTCTAGTCCTAGCCCTCTAAGTAGCCTTTCATGATATCAATACAAATTAGAGATGATTAGATTTAAAAACATTATTCAAAGGATTTACCAAAGGGTTCCTCTAAATAGCAATAGCTTTTATTGCAATATAATATAATATAATAATATATACATATATATATATATATAAAATTGTAACAATTTGACTCACAAAAATGATCAAGAATAGATCAGTGCATAAATAAGTCATTCTTGCATGTACGAGTAACATAATATGATTTTATATGATAAAGTTCTTCAGTTAGTGAGACAATACACTTCTCTGTTCACTTTACCTATAAAACTGAAGTATGAGAATATGT
>NW_020954599.1:5419-66669 GCF_900497805.2 Vombatus ursinus | reverse complement strand
CACTTTACCTATAAAACTGAAGTATGAGAATATGTTTCTAGAAATAAACTGTTTACTTACCTTGCCAGCAGTTTCCATAGGAAATTTAGCTTGTTTCATCTTTCTACCTCAAAAGTAGCAGAGAAAAATAGAAATCTTCCGACTGTCTTGCTGAGAGGCAACCATTCCCTGTATTTATAGTGGTTATAAACATCAAAGCATTTCATTTATTGCATGTTGCATAATTGTATGCTCATTAAAGGAGTGAGAAAGTAAAGAGTTGAGGAGATGGCAGAGGAATGAAAGGAATGATAGAGGAGGTGTAAAGAAGTTAGAAAATAGACCCTGGTTTATTTTCTTCTCCCCAAGGACTAGGCTGTAGGATATACCTATATAAGTGTGTCTGAGAAACCTGGACTGTTCATTTCCCCTGTTCTATCGTCAGAAAGCTGGGAACATTCCATTCCACACAGGCTGATTTTCAGTTCTTTCTATGATCCATCTTATCTTTGGCACACCTCTCCCTATTCTCAATTGAGGTGCTCAGTTTTCATGGGTAATTCCTCTTTAGCTATTAACTTTCTGTTTACACTATTCTTTTCATGCAATTCCTTATTTCTTCACCTCAGCTGCTAAATTAGAGCTGCCCCAGTCTGGTGTCCTCTGGTGCATGGGCTATGTGGGCTCTGGGAGTGGGGGTCCTTGGTCTGCTCATCCTGTTGAATACTGGATGGAGTAGCTCTGACTCACCTTCTTGATCTGAAGCTTTAAGGATATCAAACAACTCCTATTACCTCTGACCCACCCTGCAATTAACATTAGTGAAGCAAGATCAAATGAAAGTCTGGCACACCCTTACGTGAGTGAGAGCTAGCTCCTGTCTGACACAATTACATGGTTAATTTGGTCATCTATTCAGTTCTGAATGTTTGGCAAGTATGCGGATAATAAATCTAGATGAATAAAAATTTCTATGAACGAATTATACTGTGGTGCAGAGAAAAGAGAATCAAATTTGAAGACAGAAGACCTCCATTTAAATTCTAGCTTTAATATTTGTGAGTTGTGTGACCCTCAGTTAGCATTCTCTGAACCTTTTGTCCTTCACTTGTCTAAGGGGGTTAATAATGGTGGAATTGCCTCTATAATTGTTGGTTGTAAGGAGGGAAAAACTGCTCTGGAACTATGGATACTGGCCCACCGTGATCCTGTTTTTTGAGGGGGCTCCATAGAGGATCTACTCAAGCAGCTGAGAATGTGCATCTGGAACTTGGACTGAAAGTGACCTTGCACTCATTTTGCATATCTAAATTGAAAATTGTGCACCTATATTTACATTATAAAAAGGGGAGAGGATGGCCCTGATGTAGGGAAAATAGGACAGTTTGTCCTCATCCATTCCTATGCTCCTTAGCTAGCCAGCCCTATTGACCAGACACCTGGGACCCCTCTCTCCTGACAACATGCAAAGTCCTGACCGGAGAGTTCTGAGGGATGAGTAGCTCCAGCTGGGCCTCTCCATCAGGTTGATGTCTGCTGCTGTATTTTTGGAGGACTTGGATCTTCCTTTCTTGCATGTACTAAAAGTGTAGCAGCTACTCATAGACCCAGCCCCATTGCTAATTGGCATGGAAGCTTTGAACCACTCCATTTCTGATCTGAGTTTGTCTCTCCTTGGACTTGGGAGCTCACATCAGGCTTAGTGTAGGCACTGATTGGCATTAGCCTCACTGCAGCTCAGAACTCCAGAACTCAAGCAATCTACTACCCCTGGAGCAGGGACTAAAGACATATGTCACTATGCCTGGCTTTCTTGCTTTTCTGAAGCTGGTGATGACTGAGAATGTCTGGGCCCCTTCCTGACCAGGGTGCTGGTGCCCCTGGTTACCTTGAACTTTGAGCCACCTGGACTTTATTTCCCCTAATTCGCTCTCAGATGTTCCAGGGGAGCAGTACAGGCAAACCACTCTCATCTCCATCTCAGCAAAGGTATCCCAGCTGCCTCTCATACACCACAGTGAGACCCCAGCAAATGGATGGACATAACTTCTTCTTCACCTCCGGGTAGACTATGAGGCTCTTCTTTAGCTTGTGAATCCTGATTCTTTAAAAAGTCACAGGAAGCTGAAAGTGAATTAGTCATTATGTGAACTGCCTGTGGGAGGCCAGGGGGCTGCAATCCTCATGGAACTTCAGGATTTTGTTTTTTGGGTCCCCTGCTTGGCTGGCTAGGCACATGGGCATAGCCAAGTACTCTACCACCAGGTGACTGTTGCTGTTCAGGCAGTACAAGATGAGGGTCACCTTCTCTGAGCAGTGCAGGTGTCTCTGTTTCTCCCCTTTCATTAACTTTGAAGCAGGTGGTCCAATAGTCCTTCTCCTTTATCTACAGGGGGCTAGGATCTTCAGAGTGAGCTCTTTAGCTGTCTTGGAAGCTGGGATTGTTGCATGTTCTTTTGACTCCATCATCTTCTTATGCAGGTACACAGTGCAGATGAAGACTTTAGCATGTTGTATTCCACTGACTGAGTCTGCCACCCACATCTTGACAATGGCAGTGATCTCTGCCTGCTACTTCTTTGCTCCTTCCTTGTGTGTCTGTGTTTATATTTAATTTAATTTTTTTTAGTTAAGAAAAATCTATTTTCTCTCCCTCCTACCCACCTCCTGATTGAGAACTTCACTGCCCTCCTCCACACACACAAAATCCTCATAGCTCACATGTATAGGAAATCAAAACAAATTCCTTCATTGGCCACGTCCAAAAGTATGCATTTTATTCTGCTCTCTGGGTTCATTGCCTGTCTGTTGGGTGGTGGGTAGTACTATTCTGTCTGATATTTTGGAATTATGACTGGGCATTGCATTGATAGAAAATCCATTTTTCTGCAGAACCATCACCTAAAGAAATGCAACAGAGATGTTATCAAGTCATGTCTCAAAGTCCTTTCTCTCCATAAAGTTCTGGAAAAATTTAGCTGAGGGTGAGCTCTGACACCCTGGCCTCATGAGGGACACATTTCTGCCAGGGTGCCCACTGGCCAGCAGAGCCTCACAGAGGTCAGGCACCTTTAACAGGCATCGCACCAGGTGCTGCTTGAATTCAGCAGGCAGCAGCAGGGCTGCTTTGCATAAATTTGAATCTACTTACATGCCTACATGTCCTTCCCACCCTCAATAGAATGGAAGCTCCTTAAGAGAAGGCCTTGTTTTATTTATTTATTTAGCCATTCATTCATTTATTTTCAGGCAATTAGGGTTAAATAATTTGCCCAGGGTCACACAGCTAGTGTCTGAGGCTGGATTTGGGAACTCTATCCTCCTGACTCTAGGGCCAGTGGTCTATCCACTGCGCTATCTTATTTTCATCACTGTATCTTCACTGCCTTGCATTATGCCTGGCACATTGTAGGCTCTTGATTAATTATTGTTGAATGATTGATTACTATCACACAAATCCCAGGATTTTCCATCTATCATCCCTTGCACTTGCTATAAGACTGACCCACCTCTTTTTCCAGTGATACATATCCTAAAACCTATCTTTTTCCTACTTCTTGTGAATGAGTCATTTTGCTATTGAGCTTCAGCCTACTTAAACACAGTGTGTTTTTTGTGGTGTTTTTTCATTGCCTGCAGAATTTGTGGTATTCTGTCACTCATAAACATATAATCACAAACATAAAATCATAATCATATAATAAGTTGGGTAAAAAACATGGGCTTTTGTGGCAGGGAGCTGCTTGGATTAATTGGAATCCCTAGGCAATTTCTCAAATGAGATCATCTGATCTATATTGTTCAACCCTGGGCCCAGCTCATTTTCCATCAGAAGCCTCTTATCAAAGATTTATGTACTAACTTAATGGATTGCCTAATCAAATTTTATGGTATAAATTAGGGCAGGGGTTCTCAATCTGGAGTTTGAGAAATTAAAAATATTTTGACAACTATATTTCAATACAACTGGTAATTCTATTTTCATTTTATGCATTTAAGAATATTATTCTGGCACGGTGAATAGAGCACTGGCCCTAGAGTCAGGAGGATCTGAGTTCAGATCTGGCCTCAGATACTTACCATCTGTGTGACCCTGGGTAAATCACTTAACCCTGATTGCCTCAAAAAAAAATTATTGTTCTGAAAAGGGGTTCATAGGCTTCACTAGACTACCATGACCCCAAAATGTTTGAAAACCTCTAATCTCAGTAATATACCTTGTTCATATGTTCTTGTTTTTCTTGTGTGGATGGCTAGGCCCATTGTTTTTGAGTAGGTAAGGATGTTAATCAGAAGCCCCTTTATTGTGTTCAGAGGCTTGTTGCTATCAATATAACATAATTTGTAAACAGAGACCTCAATACAACTTTTCTTTCAATAAGAATACTTTCTTCTATTTGGATTTTTAACAGAATATCCTCCATACTACCAATACATAGCTTTGATTAGTGTTTGCATCCCTATTAAATGCCTCATTGGATGTTAATGCTTGTAGATTATTAAACATGGATGTCTTAGGGTTTTAGCAGCTAATTTCAGAAGTTGAAGAGATGATCTGTTTCTCTGGCTGTTCCCCAACATTTAATAGCAAATGTTCTCTAATTGGATGATGGTTATATAGTGTGACCACTGCAGTGCTAAAACTGAGCCCAGTGCAAAACTTAGGTATGAGTAACCCCTGTCTCAAAACTCCTAGGTATGGGACTCCTTATTGGTGGAGATGAAAGAAAGCCCTGTCCTATGCAAAGGGTGGGGCAGAGTTGGTGAGAGGCAAGAGCTTCAGTTCTCAGCCAGTCTACCTTTGGGGATTCTCCAATTGAGAGTCTTCTGTGAGCATAGTATCAAGCTGTTTTCCAGCTTTGAAAGAGAAGATGGAAGAGGTCAACCCTACTTCAGATTGCTCAAGAAAAAGATTTTGGGAAGACATGAGAGGAGGAAGTTGCTCCATCATGGTTGTATTCCCAGATTGTACTCTAGGGGCTTCACAGAATTTTCCCCTTGGGTGAAATCCAGGACTCTCTCTCTCTTTTGAATTGAGTTATCTTGCTCCCAATGGGAGAATGCCTTCATTCTATATTGTCTGGTATATATAGTCTCTGGTGTATAATCTCCTATCTATACTTTCTCTGATTTCAGTTTTACTATGATTTGGATAAATGGGTTTCTTTGCTATTCACTATGTGTATTCATTGTGAGCTGGTATTAGATGGGAAAGGGTTTAAGCCTTGGATATGGAGCTTGGGGTCTTTCCCCTCAAATTACAAAGCAATCAAAACTTAGATGGAACTCAATCATATCCCTTGGACAAACAATATTTAAGGGAACAGATAGACTTCTAGCCTGGTACTCTCTCTCTTTGAGGAGAGGAAAGTGGTGGCCTCTGGCTCCAACCTCCTGCTTCATCTTCTAGCAGTTTCTTTTGGAGAAGAGTAGGAGGAGAAGAAACTAAAGATGTCTGTTCTGCCTGCCTTCCAGCCACACACAAGCACAGCATCCTTCCTATCACAAGTGGAGACCCATCAAACTGTGGGATCCACTCCATTCATATCTTTACATGTAAAACCCTAGCTTGTATGGAAGGGCACAGAACAACTAGCCATATCCAAGATGATGAAATGAAACTGCCCCAGTGTTTATCTTGGTCTGCTATGATACTTTATATCTTCACACTGATGTTGAGCTCCCGCAGCTATGAAAGGTAGGCAGTATGAGGTGAGGCTATGGTGCTCTTGCTTGTTTAGAAAAAAACCAACCCATTTCTGACAAAATTTGTTAGTAGAGCCTCTCTTTTAATTATCTTGAATTTGGGGGGGGGGGTGATGGCTCTAATTGGTCAGGGTAGAAGTAGTTGAGCTTACGGAGAGCCTTTGGAAATTGTGATGGCCATCAAAAGTTTGTGTAGCTTGTCCTTGAAAAGTAGCTTTGACAGTAAGAAACAATGACCTCCATATGGAGAAATCATCCCTCATGGATCACTGCCTTGTCATGGCAGAAAGCTTGTGTAGCTCAATGAAACTGTGATCTATGTTGTGTAGGGTTACCCAAGACAGCTCATAGTGGAGAGCTCTGACAAAAGGTGATCCCCTGGAGAAGGAAATGACAAACCACTCCAGTATATTTGCCAAGAAAACCCCATGCATAGTATTAAAAGGCTAAAAGTTATGACATCAGAATGGTCCATAGGGTCAGGAAGAGTTGGACACAACTGTATGACTGAACAACAACAAAAGATCACCCTAAAGGCAATGGAGAAACTCATGTAGGTATGAGTGGACTGCAATATGTTACAAACCAATGTTTAATAAGAGAACCAATGAAAAGATTATGATCAGAGATAAATCTCATCAGAGATGTATCAGAGACTAGAAAAGAAGGTGGGCCAATCATGTGATGAGGGATAGCTGATGGGCAGTCCATGATCCATTGGTACACATGCATTGTCAACAACAGTAGAAGAAGACACCAAACATGGAGCCCTGTAGAGAATTTACCAGAGGATATGGCCAAATTGCTGCTCAGTATGGGCAGGCCTGAATGAGTTGCAAACTGTATCATTGGAGGGAGTATCCATACCAATTTGATCCACAGAAGATCTTACTATGATATTAAGATAAGGTTGTCATCTGAGTTTTGCTTTTCTCAACTACAGTATAATATGGTGGTATAGTAGCTGGAGAGGTAGCCTAGGAACAAGGAGGACCTGGATTCAGTCCCACCTCTGACACTTACTGTCTATGTGACTGGGTGCAAGTTACCTAAACTTTCACTGTTCTAAACAACCATTTCAAATTACAAATTGGCAGAGAAGGTGCTGACCTGCATTGGTAAATAGAGTTTCCTCCTTTGGGAGTTCTCTATACCAATGAAATCATAGAGCTAATCTTTATCTCTATACCACCCATAGTTTAACCAATAGTAGAAGCCTGTTCTAAAAAGGACTCTCCTCTAGAGGAGAACCTCTTTCTCCAGACTTAGTGACCATGCCTCAGCCATCTCTCCTCTCCTATGGGTCCTTTCTCCCATTCTCCTTTCTTTTGGAGAAGGGCCAGACCAGCCATTCCTCATTCTCTGGACTTGGTCATCATGTCCCTGCATGAGTACCATTACCCCTTCACCTTTCACATATTATCTTCCTCTGCTTTCCTCCCCACAAGGCAGGTGGTAGCTCCCTGGCTCTACAGAGCTCATGTGCACAACATAGCTATAAGATGTCTACTCTCAAAGCACTTTACACACATCTCATTTGATATGGTGTTGAATAGTACTGAATATGGCATCTCAATTAAAATGGTTCAAACACTTATTCTGGCCCCCCCTTCCAGAGTGATTCTTTTGTGAAGGCAACCTAGGGCATCTTTTTGCCTCAATTTTTGCCTAGTCTTCAATTACTGAATGGGTATCGTCTCACAAACTGAGACCTGGGAAAGACCTTAGCTTAAAAAGGCCAAGGTCTCCCACTGTATCTGGGATCATCACCAGTTGTCCTGACCTATTCCTTGTCACTGGACTCTGGTGACTCTGGAGGAGAGAATGAGGCTGATGACTTTGCACAGCTTTGTCTCATTTATATCCAATTCACTTGCAAGTCAAGACATCACCCTCCTGCTGTCATTGGTCCTCTTTGAGAAGGAAGAATGAACAACAACGATTATATTCCTCCATTAGAATGTAATCCTTTTGAGGGCAGACATTATCTTTCTTTTTGCTTGTGTTTGTATCCACAGCGCTTAGCATTGTGCCTGGCATATAGTAAAAAACTTAATAAAAGCTTGTTGACTAGACTTGACTCAGTGTTCCAGGTACAAAAGAGACTTAACATGTATTATACTCTCCAAGACTCATAACACCAGGTGTAGGAGAGAAGTGGTACTTCCAAAATGAGAGTCATAAGAGATAATTTTCCTTAGGATGCCAAGAGAAGTGTAAGGTCTTCTCTGAAGAGAACTCAAAGCCATCACAGAACCCAAGCCTCAGTATCCCAATGGTACTAGGAGGCCTGTGCTACCAGGGACTTACATATTAGGATCTGAGTGTTGCTCTACATTCAGGGTGACTTCTAGGTGTGCCTTATCCTCCACCATCTTGGGAGGAGGTTGCAGGCAGGATGCCAAGTGTGGATTGTGTAAGATTGAGAGTTGAGTGTCATGCAAGAGATTCAGATGCCCCTTATCATCTATCATTTGCAATTAGGATGTAGGACAATCCCCAGAGATAATTTCCATGTTAGTCCACTCTCATTGCCTAGGTCTCAGAACTGTAAGAGAACCCAGACCTCTTAGATTTAATAGTAGTTGAAAGACTGCTGGCAGAGGAGATCCCTGATCTCCATGTCATGATGAAGCTGCTCCTAGATCCAGCTCCCATTATATTTCAGATTGAGATTCAATGTTTGCTGAAGTAAAAATACTTTCCTTTTCCTACCTCTCTCCATGTTCTCATGCCCATCCACTTCAGCCTTGTTCCTTCCAAAATCCATATCCTTATTTGCCTTCTTGTCCTTTGGTATCCATCAGAGCTCTTAATCTATTGTCAACACACTATCCATCCTTCTTTACTTTTTCCATTTTATTCCACAAATGGAAACCTGGCAGTACCTACAAGATACTTCTTACACTTTCTATTCCATTAGGCTGTGAAGAGGAGTGGATATATTGCACACTGGTCATTCCCTCTTTCCAGACTATCCCTGTACCACCTTCACTTAGCAACTCTTCACCCTTGAAGTTCACACCATCTATGTGTATGGATAGTTCTTACCCTTTCTGATGTAACCTACTGGCCTCTAAGTCAGAGGTGTCAAACATGTACTCCCACATATGGCCCAAACCAGTTTAAATTATAATTTGGAAATATTTGACAAAGCAAATAAAAATACAATAAAACATAATTTTAACATGTGGTTTTCTAAGTCAATACATGGCTCACAAATATCCTTATATATGGTTTAGTAGCCACTGTTTCTATTTGAATTTGACACCATTGCTCCAAGTCTTTCCTCTTCCTCTTTCAGAGATGTGTTATCAATCCACAAATTTCCTCTCCACTTCAAATCCCGACCTCATTTTTGGGGATTTTAATGTTCACATTGATATCTTTTGGACACATTGCCCTTCTAGTTCATCAACCATCTCAATTCCTATGACTTTTATTTTCTCTCCACCTCAGCCATACACAGTAATGATCATATACCTGATCTCAGTATCACCCACAAGTTTTCTACCTTCCTGGCCCAGAACTCTGAAAATTTCTCTGAACCTACCAGCCTATCCTTCTAACATTACCTCTGCCTCCATCCTCTTAAACCTAGTCTTTATTCTCACCATTGACCTCCAGCCTCTACCTTTCTGCTTGTTTCCAGGTCATCATTGCTGCTCTCACCTCACTTTTCTCCTTTTTATGCAGGTCTGTGCTTGAGCCACCTTTAACCAGCTTGAGGGAAACCATTAGTTAATTTTCAGTGCGAGCAATTACACCATAGAAATTAGCAAGCATTACAAACCAGGGCTTGGTTTATTGTTTTGTTGGTTATCTAGACTTAAGAAAGTGTTAATTATTCAGATTTATGCTACTTAACCTCCCTTGGTATACTACAACCCTTTTTATTTTGCTCTGATTGACTCTATTACATTTCCACAGAAGCCATTCCAAACCTTCTGTCTTTTCAAGTCTTTTATCTCCCTCTCAGCAAAGGACTTAGCCTCCTGCTTTACTGAGAAAATGGAGGCAATGAATGGTGAAATCCTTCTCTTTTATTCCCCACCTCAAAGCCTTTTTAATAATCTCCTATTATTTCTTATTTTGCTTCAGTCCCTGACAAAGAGAGACCCATGTTTTTGCCAAGGCAAATCATTCTACTTGTGCTCTTGATTCTATCCTTTCCTAACTTCCCGGGATGCTTATTCCCTCATTCTTTCTCTTTCCCTCATCTTCATCTTCTTATCTACTGCTTTCTTTCCTATTACTGACAGATATACCCATCTTTCTTATCCTTAAAAACTTTAATTTGACCCTGCCTCCATTTAAACTATGATAATTTATTTCTTCTCTCTTTCACAATCCAACCCCTAGAAAAGATTGCCTACAAGCATTGCCTCAGTTTCCCCAATTCAGACTCACTTTTACCTCTCAACTCTGGCTTCCATTCATTTGAAACAACCTTCAGATTCCTAATTGATCTCCTCAATGCAAAATCAACTCATTTTCAGTCCTTGTTCTTCTTGATTTGTCTATAACTTTTGTGACCATCCTTTGGGATGCTATCTCTTCTCTTGACTTTCTTATTTCTTCCTTATATTTCTTGATCTTCTCCTACTTTTCTGATTGTTCCTTCTCAGTCTTTTTTTGCCAGAAAGATGGCCCAAGATGCAGTGGAAGATCTTAGCCTTTTTAAGCTAAGGTTTTTCTGAGTTCTCACTTTAACAGAGGCAATACCGATTCAGTGGTTAGGGATGTTTAAGAAGTGAGCCAAGGAATGGCCCCTTTAATAAGACAAAAATCAAACTGGAAGAGGAAGAGCCTCAGTGTTTCTGGCCAAAAGAGAAACAACTATTATTTACATTCTGAGCCATTGGGGCAATAATCATTAAGAGATGGTTGGGTAGGAACCCATTGTTGGCCAATCAGAGAGAGCCATCTTTCTCCTACCTACTAATTGTGGGAATCCCAAAAGACTTGGTCCTGGGCCCTCTTCTTTCTTTATATATTTTCTCTTGGTAATCTCATCAGCTCACATTAATTCAATTACTATTTCTCTGTAGATGATTCCTAAACCTATACATACAGTCTCTAAAAACTAAGTTTATCATTCTCCAAATATAGTTTTGGCAAACTTGTGGAGGATATATTGGAGGGCATGGCAGATATTTGCAAGAGGGAGATCAATTAAAAGAGTATTGCAAAAATCCATAAAAAAGAAGTGATAAACTAAATAAGAATAATGATCATGTTGGTGGAAAGAATGGAATGAATGCAATAGATTTTGGGGTGATAGATAATTTACAAGAATTAGCAACTGATTGGATATAAGGGTTAAGGAGAAGGGAAGACTTCAGGATGGTTGTGCACTCATTTGAAATAAGGAAGTTTGGAGAAGGACTGAGTTTGGGGGAGAAGATAATGATTCTCTTTTGCATGTGTTGAGTTTCAGATGTTGATGACATATCCATGTGGAGATGATCACCAAGGCAGTTGAAAATGCAGGCCTGAAGAGAGAGGATGGAAGAGGACTCAAGACAGAGATTTGCATTGCTTATATTTATTTTAGAAATGGTGAGTCACAGTTCATGTCTCATGTCTGCCTGCTATTTTTCATTGCTGACAGCTTGTTTAAACAAGTCAGGTTGGAATGTTGCAAAGAAATTACATTTTCTTCTTCCATCTTTATAGGTCTTCCAATTTGCTATTTGTCTTGACTTTTGCTCTGACCAGTAAATGATCTGACTAAAGCCAGGCAGCTAACTTGTAAATGGCAGCCATATTACTATTCTTTCCTGTCTAATAATATATGGTCAATTTAATTTTTTTCTGGGCTTTTTTTTAGTGCACACCATGTTCAGTCCCTCTATTCTTGCAGAAAATACTTGAGCCCCAAACATATTTCTTGATGTCTTCCACCTTTGTTTTAAAGTTACCCAGGACCAGCTGGGCCATCTCCAGTTCTGATATTTTTCTGGCCACTGGACCCAGATGGCTCCTCTTCTTTTCTTTCCTCTCTTCTCCATATCCCACATGGAATATCATGTCCTTACATGAGGGTTTTCTGCTCAAAGGAAGGTAAATTTTGAAAGCTGAAACCTATCTAGATATCTTGGGGTTTACTGGCTAGATTTCTTTCTTAAAGCCCATGCTTTAAACCCAATTCACTCTGGCTCTCATTGATTAGCCAGCAACAGGTCTGTACCCAACCATCACTTAATGATCATTACCCCAGTGGCTCATAGTGAATGTAAATAATAATTGTTTCTCTTTTGGCCGGAAACACTGAAGGTCTTCCCCTTTCACTTTGATTTTTTTTTAAATTAAAGGGTCTATCTCCTGGCTCACTTCTTCAGCAGCTCTAATCACTGAATAGGCATTGCCTCAGTCAAAGTGAGAACTCAGAAAGACCTTAGCTTAAAAAGGTTAAGGTCTTCCACTGCATCTTGGGCCATCTCCAGTTGTCCTGATTTATATCTGGCAACTAGACCCAGATGGCTCTGGAGGAGAAAGTGAGGCTGCTGACTTTGCACAGCCCACCCTCACTTAAATCCAATTTACTTCCAAGTCCTGGCATCATCTTCCTGATGTCATGCCTCTTTGAGAATGAAGGACAAACCATACACACACCCCAGGACCAAGGTCAATGATCATTTTGTTTGGAGAATGATCTTTACTTCTTCATTCTCTGCAAGAGATATTGATGCATAGGCTATCATTATCTTCAGTGGTCTATTTGTGCTCACTGTGAATAAGGTGACACAGCAGACAGAACTAGGTGAAGAGTCAGGGAGATGTGAGTCCAAACATGTCCTCAGAAACTCACTAGCTATGTGACCCTGGGCAAGTGACAACTTCTGCTTGCCTCAGTTTCCTCAACTATAAAATGGGCAGCATAACAGCACCTACCCCACAGGGTTGTTGTGAGGATCAAATAAGATAATGTTTGTAAAGCACTTAGCACAGTGCCTTGCACATAGCAAGTTTTTATTCCCAAGACCTTCCCAGGAGACATTTCTTGTTACCTCTGGGTCAATGATGAACCAACTGCTCCTTCTCCTTTATTCACTTCTTTGTGTCTAACCACCACAATGTCTTTATGTATTTTTTTTAAATAGAGAGAATGTCAACAGGGATGTGATTCATGAATGAAAAACTAAATCAATGTTTATAGATTCCCCCAAAACTATGTGGATCTTGGAATCCTGTGGTCCTTTTTTGATCTTTCCATCACCAGCACCATGTAAGTGTACAGAGGCCTTGCAGGACTTAAGGCTGCTTTGGGTTTTTATTTGCTTCATGGGCTGCCATGGAACAGAAATTCATCCCCTAGCAGTCAAACTGCTGGTGATGAAGAGCTCAACACATTCTAGACTCACCCTCAGGCAGCCAGCAAGGTCTGTAGCCAGGTCTTTTACTTACAGTCTTTCCAATTTGGTAGAGAGTATTGGCGTTTGTACTTCATTGGCATAGCCTTTGAGTTTTGTTGGGTCACCTCAGTGCCACTCAACAGTAGGACTTTGGCGCAAGGGAATCATGACTAGTAGGAGTCATGAAACTGACTTACAATGACATGAAAAAAATCTAAGACTTCCCCCTCCAATCTGTTCTTCTTCCTGGCTATCACTGTCAATGGTGCTACCAGTCATCCACATGCAGATACAATCACAGAATCTCAGACCTGGAAGCTCAGAGGTCACATAGTCTAACCAAAAGCAGGAGATTCCTATATGACACACTATGCAAATATTTATCCAGACTTGACTTGACAACCTTTAATGAGGAACCCACCATCTCCTGAGGCATCCCAGTCCATTTTTGACCACCTATAATTGTTAGTTTTGTTCTAACATCAAACCTAAACCTACCTCTTCAGTTTCCAGCCATTGATCCTGCTTCTAACTTCTGGAGTCTAACAGAGAAAATCTCATATTTTCAGTCGTGATTCTTAACTCTTCTCTTTTCTTCCTTCCAAAATCCAATCTAATTGCCAAGTGATCCTATCTCTTGTTTTGAATATGATTCCTCATTCTTATGGCTGCCAAACTAGTTCAAATTTTTACTAGTCTTATGTCTATATTTCTGTATTTGCTTTATAATTATTCTCCTTGCCTCCAGAATCTCTAAAGCTCAACCACCCCAAATACTATGTCTGGGTAAATTACACAAAATCATATAATCTTAGATTGGGAAGGAACCTGCAATACCATCTTGTTTTGCCTGCAACTGAAAAAAAAATCACCTATAAAACCTCTGGAAGTGGTTATTTAATCTTTCCTTAAAGTCCTTCAGTGATGTGGGACCCCCTATTTCCTGAGGCAGCTCAGCTCATTGTACTTCTGACTAACTCTAATTACTGGGAAGTTTTCTCTTACATTAAAGCCCAATTAAATCTGCCCCCTCTGCAACTTTTCTGCATAACTCTTTGTTCTGTCCTGTGGGGCCAAGAAGAACAAATGTAATTCATCCTCCAATTGATAACCCTTCAAATTCCTGAAGTTATCTTTTATGGTTCCCACAAATCTTTTGTAATCCAACATAAATATTCTCAGTTTCTTTGACCATTCCATATATGGCATGATCTGAAGGCTTTTTACCATCCTAGTTGTCCTCAATCAATCAATAAACATTTATTAAATGCCTACTATGTGTCAGACACAAAAAAACTTGCCCTCAAGGAGATTATAGTCTAACAGGGGAGACAACCATGCAAAGAAATATATACAAAGCAAACTACATACAAGATAAGTAGGAGATAATTAAAAGAAGGAAGGCATTGGAATTCAGAGGGATTGGGGATAGTTTCTTATGAAGGTGGGATTTTAGTTGGCATTTAAAGGAAGCCAGGAAAATCAGCAATTGGAGGAAAAGACAGAGAGCATTTCAGATGAGAGAACAGCCAGTGAAAATGACTTTTTCTAGGTATGAATTGAAGGCTTTTCGCCATTCAAGTTGCCTTTTTCTAAAGTTTTCAACTTTCAAAAAAATATCAATGTCCTTCCTAAAATATCCTACTCAGAGTTGAACCCAATACTCCATTTGTGATTTTTTTTATTGTACTTCTGATCAACGCTCAGATTCCTTAGCCTGGAACTCAAAGCCCTTCACAGACTGTTTCAAGCTACCTTTCTGTGGTTCATCTAGACCTACTTTATATTCCAGGTAAATTGAAGCCCTCATTGTTTCATTAATCTAATTTGGATTTTCCTTTCTTTTCCTCTGCCTAGAATCCATTTTCTATTTGCTCTGCTCCCTCTCCTCCCTACCCCTATCTCTCTTTGCTGAAATCCTACAGATTCTTCTAATGATCAGCTTTAATTCTATCTTCTTCATGAAGTCTTCCCTGATCTCCTTGGCTGGAAGTGTTCTTTGTTTTCTCTGAACACTCCTAATTATCTAAAATCTAGATTATTACCTCAATTAGACTACAGGGGGAGGGACAAGGTTTTATTCATATTTATACATTCTATGGTATCCAACACTTGGCCTTTAACATATTACATACTTACAAGTATGTTGAATGATTAAATTATCCTATTGACCTATCCAGTGGCACCTCACACTGTTCTTCAACATTAGTCAACATCTGTTATCTCCTGGTCAACATTCTAATGGACTTTTCCTTCAGCAGCAGCTCCTTCTAAAGACTGAACCTATGAGCTGTACCTCCTGAAGGTTCTACTTTTCTATCCTCTTAGCATTTAGTTATGGCCACTCTCTTCCAATGCTTTTAAAAGGCCTGCTTCTCTTTGTTAATGTCCTTCCTTAAGTGTGGCACTCAGCATTGAACAAAGTACTCCAGATCTAGTATAATCAGGGCAGAGTAGAGTGAGATTGTCACTTCCCTTGTTCTGGACAGTTTATCTTTGTGATGCATGCTAAGGTCACATTTTGTTTGTTTTTGCTACCATGTCAGACTATTGACTAATTGAACTCACTGCCTTCTAAAAGTCCCATGAATCATTCTCTCACCATACCTCTCTTGCTCTCTACTTGAACAGTTAATTTTTTTTAATAAAAAATTTAGGATTTTACATGTAGCCATATTAAAATGTCATCTTTGTTCCATGGCTGGCCTTGGCCAAACGTTTTATCACCTTGTAGTCAGTCTGTTATATCTGAACCTCTGGAGCTTTAGCTAGGATAATATTTATACAGCAGATTTAATGTGTCCTCAGGACCACGCTGAAAGTCCCAGTAGAACTTGTCAGCCTTTGAGATCCCAGCATCAGCCCTATGTCAAAGTGCAACACCGGAGGAAGATTTTCCAAATGAATGAAAATAGATATTATCAAAACAATAATACTTAGTTGGATAAGCAATCTATTGAGTTACTCTATCTATATCCCTATTACCTATATTGCTGTCTGTCTGTCTATCTTTATTGGATAGGAACTGAAGATGGACAGTGAGCTGGGTCTAGAACTTAATAGGAAGAAGAGAGTGGGCTGGATCTCATTTGGGAAATTAAAACAGTTCTGACAATCCCAATTTGTTCCCTGATGTAAAAACCTATTTTTAGCACCAAAATTCTTTTGGTAATTCTGTTTTATTGCAAATATTAGAATGCTACAGTCTTTAGAGAATCAAAATTCCAAGTGACCCAAAGTGCAATGGAGAGATGCATAAGCAGGTTGAAGAACGTTACTAAAAATAAGTTGCATGAAGAAGTTCCATAAGTTACGCTGTTCAGAACTATGATCAGAAGAGGAAGTGGTTTGGTTGTATAATGAGAAGGAAAAATAACAGGAAGACAACCCAAATGCTGCTCTGGGATAAAATCTAAAAGCTAATCACTAGCACATTGAGTGTGCCTTGAGGGAGAGTTTGTATGAGGACATAAATAAGAATTGAGCAGAATGGGAAGACATCAATGAATTCCAATTTGTGCAATGGAGGGAACACCCACATTGACAAGATCATAGATCCATAAAGACGCTGATATATTGAAATAAATTTTATTTTATCAGATTTGGCCTATCATTCTAGCCCAATGAGCCCTTTAGGATCTTGACTCTTCACACAAAATGAGGCCTATATATTCCTCCCATCTTTGTAGACCATGATCCAAGTCATTGACAGAGAGAAAAAAAAAACCTAAAAAAGAGACAAAACCGCTAAAGATGCAGGCTGTGGAAAGTTTCTATTGGTTTATATAGTCACAAGAAATTCACTATAATGAAAATGTAAGTTTGATCAAATATAAAACAGAAAGCTTGTCAAAGGAGATGACCAAAACTCACTTGCAATCATGACTCAAAAAGACTAATTATACAACAAGCCTTCTACCTCTTGATAGAGAAATGATGGATTGTAAGTATAGAATGAAACAAACATTTTCAGATACAAATGCAAATTTGTTTTACTTCAGTAAAACTTACTACATGAAAGTCTTTTTTTTTTTTTTTTTTTTAGGGATAAGTGGTTATAGCTTTTATATTTCATTCCTGCAGCTAGACTTCATGCCTTCCACCCACCAATACAATTAAGAGGCAACAGCACAGACTTATTGCTGTATAGCTGGGTTTCTGATTTTGTTTACATGTTAACATTTCTACCTTTTCATTTTTGTTTCTTCTAATTTTTAGGAATCTTTCTATGTGTATAAAGCCAGCAAGATCAGCAGTTGTCAATAAGGGTTTGTTGCTATTTTGTTGTATCACTACTGTATTTGATTTCTTCAGCTATGAATCTTTGCAACACAACCTGACATATGGGTTTATGGAGCCATCATAGTCAATGAATATTCTCCTTAAATTTATTAGATTCTAGTTGCTCAATATGACTCCTTAAGGTAAATTCCTAACATTTTTCATTTATATAACTCAGGAATTAGATGTCGTTGTACCATGGCATGTCTTTTTTGCCAAGTAATTTGATGCTTCCCTCACCACTTTGCATTATCTTTGCAGGCTACACCTATGAGCTTAATGGTACTTAATTCCTATCTTTCTGCTCCTTAAGCACTCTTTTCCTCTGATTTTGCATCTTTGGCACTGAATTTGATTCTGAGTCAATTTTTACATTTTCATTTGAATATTTTATCAGCACTTCACATTCAATACATCTGAAACTAAACTCCTTCACAAACCAACTCTTTCTTCAGACTCTCATATTTCCCCTAGCCACCCTAGCTCAGAATCTTGGAACCACCATTGAATTCTCCTCCTACAGGTCCCAGAGACCTGTTGCAATAGGGTGGCCCTAGTCATAGCCCAGCATTGTAGTAGCCTCAAAATCCCATGAAGGAGGAACCTATTTTTTGCCACCCTATTCATGACCGTGGACAATCTGGCCATTTTATACAGATGTGTAGTTTGACCCAAGCATAGGCCCCCCAATGTAGACATGGAGACTATTGAAATAAGCAAACCAAAGAAAACACTGAATACTATTAGGAAATACCTTGGACTGAGAATTCCAGAAGGTAAGCCAAGGAAGAGAGAAACTCCATAATTCCAAATTAAACCTTCAAAAAAAAAAGTCCTGACCACAGATTATGAGAAAACTTGAAAAAAATATAATATGAAATAGAAAATGGAATAGCTAGGGGGGAAAAATGAGAAGAATATTTGTTACCTTAGGACAGAAAATGAAATACCTTACCTAAGAAGTATAATTAGAATGAACCAAATAGAAAACAATGACTCAATGAGACATCAAGAAATATTGAGACAAAATGAAAAACCTGAAAAAAAGAGAATAAAATGTAAGAAATAATACATTAAAAACAAATGACTTGGAAAATAGGTCAAAGAGAGATAATCTAAAAATTATCAGGCTCTGAAAATCATGACAAAAAAAAAGGCCAGGATATCATACTTCAAGAAATTATAAATAAAAACTGCTTAGAACTCTGAGAACTAGAGGACAAAGTAAAAATAGAAGGACTCCATTAGTCACCTCCTGAAATCAATACTGAAATAAAAATGCCAGAAATGTTACGGCCAATATTGAGAAAGAATAAAATAATCCGAAAAGAAAGAGTTGAAGTATCAAGGATCCACAGTAGAGGTCACACAAGATTTGGCAGCTGCCACTATAAAAAAGAGGAGAGCTTGTAATACAATGTTCCAAGAGGCAAAAGATAAAGGCTTATAATCAAGAATAACTAAGCCAGAAAAACTAATTATAGTTTTATAGTGCAAAATAGACTTTTCATGAAATAAATAATTTTCAAGCATTCTTTTGAAAAACTTAGGAACTGAGTAGATATTTTAAACTGGAAATATAGGAGTCAAGAGAAACATAGAAAGATACACATATTTGTTTAATTGGAAGGACATATGTGGGGATGAATTCTTTAGATGCTAATAGGGACATATGAAACAAATGCTTTTTCAGATCTCTAATATTTTTAAGGGTCATAGAGAAAGGTAAATATATGACAGATTGCTTGTGAGTGGTTTTGTTTTCTTTTGCTCATTTCAGAAAAAGACAAAAATGGGAGAGATGAGGGAATATTTTGGGAAAGAAAGGAGGAGGAAGGGGAGGAAAATTAGATGTGCATAAGATAATAAGAATTCAAACATGGAGAAAAGGTTGGGAAGAACTGACATTTGATGAAACATATGTTCATCTGGGCCTGTTAAAGGAAGATTGAGCAATTATCCCCTTCCCAAATCCCTCTCTTTCTTTCTTTCTCTGTCACACACACACACACACACACACACACACACACACACACACGCACACAATAATCTCATTATAGAAGTACATTGAACTCCAAAGTGAAATAGGAGGGGGACAGGAACAAGGAAAGTAGAAAGAGGTGTTTAAGAAAGAGGAGAAGATAGATAAGGAAATAACATAAGCAAAACAAGCTCAGATACCAGGGAGAGGAGTGTGTAGGGAGAATTAAAAGGAAAAGAACAAAGAGCAAAAGTGTAGGATCAGGGGTAGAGCAATGCAAAGAGCTGCATCACATTAAAAACAGGCTATTTAATTTAGAGATCACAAGTGTTAGGCACACTGTCTTTTGCTACCTTCTCTCTTGCAAAAACAGGTCTGGGAGCAAAGAGAGAATAATGTTGATCGTATGACTATAAAAAGGTTTGTAGGAACAAAATCAATTCAGCTAGGACAAAAGAAATTGCAGTTGGGAGTGGTTTTGTTTTCTTTTGCTCATTTCAGGAAAAGACAAAAATGGGAGAGATGAGGGAATATTTTGGGAAAGAAAGGAGGAGGAAGGGGAAGTTTTCCTAAAAATATGATTTTTTTGTGGGTGTATGTGACTGCCCCTGTGATTTCATTACTATAAAGAACACTAAGTCATGAAACACCCTCTACTGAAAGAGATCTTCATCTGCTCTCCAATTTGCAGTTTTAGAGAGTTGCCTGGAGGCATCTAGAGGTTCATTGACTTTCCCAGGGTCACACAGTATCTGTCAGAGGTAGCACTTGAGCCCAGGGCTTCCTTACATCAAGGCTGGCTCCCTATCCACTTTACCATAGTCCCTCAAATGTGAAATCTACACTATATAGAGACAGAAGACCCTCCCTGTCCAATGGATAAGTGACTAATTTAGGAAATAAACAAATAGTTCTCACAAGAAGATTTGCAAATTATTAGCAATCACGTGAAAAATAGCTCCAAATTGCTAGTGATAAGAAAAATGTGAATTTAAAAATTAAATTAAAAATGCAAATAAAAAAACTCTGATGTTTCACCCTCATAAGTAGAAAATTCATGCTATTTTGAAAAATCTGCTAATAATAGAAGCAGAACTCAAACCACAGCACAACATTCAAGTAGGGTTCCTTGATGGCCTTTGCACAGCTTGCTGAGTCTTGAGATGAGGGAGAAGGGTACTAGAGCATAGCTGCTTCTGTCAAACCCTCTTTGAGTTATAAAGAAGGCTCCTTTACAATGAAGGGTTTGCAGCAGAAACTTGGTGGGGCAGGGCTTCTCCTATGGTAAAGATGTCTTTATGTATAATTTCTTCAAGTGTAAAATGAGGGGTTTAAACTGGATGCCCTTCAAAGGCCTTTCATCTTAAGCTTTATGATCTGCTATTAAAGAAGAAAAAGAACCTGCTTCTGGCCTTCAATCAGACAAGTTTGGCTTTTAATCTGCACTTTAGGCACAGAGAGTGAGGAGGCGTAATAAAGGATGTCTGGAAAGGTAAACTGCAAAATGATTGTGGAAAAGCTTTAAATGCCAGATAAAAGAGTTTGAATTTTATCCTAGAAATAATAAAGAACCATTGTAAGCTTCTTGGCTTACAAGCAAGGGAATAACCTGATGAGGTGTTTTTATGATTAGATGCGCTTAGGAAGATTATTTTAGCAGATGTATGGAGAGTGAATGAGGGAGAGGAGGGTAAGGAAGGAGAAAGGAAGGGAAAAGAGAGGTAAAGGGGAAAGATGGAACCAGAGGCAAGGCAAAGTAGGCAGAATAGGACAAAGGGGAGAGAGGAGAGGACACAGGAGAGGACAAAAGAGAGGAGAAGAGAGAAGAGACCCAGGACAGAGCCCTGGGGAACACCCACATTTAGGATATGGGGAATGAAAAAAGATCCAACAAAGAACAGGAAACCAAACGAAAATGAATGAAAGAGGATCCAACAAAGAAACAGTCACAGAAGTAAGAGAAGAACCAGGAGAGATCATTGTTATAAAAACCAAGGGAAGACAAATTATCCAGGTGGTCAATCAAAAGTTGGTGAAAGGCCAAGGGGAATTAAGAGTGAAAAAAAATCCCATTGGATTTAGCAATTAAAAAATAATATGTTGCCCAAAGGGTTATAAAACTGTGATGCCCTTTGACCCAGCAATACCACAACTAGGTCTATATCCCAAAGATGTCATAAAAAGGGAAAAGAACCCATATGCACAAAAATATTTATAGCAGCTCTTTTTCTGGTGGCAAAGAATTAAAAAAAAATTGAGAGGATGCCCATCAATTAAGGAATGGCCGAACAAGATGTGGTATATGAATGTAATGGAATACTGTTGTGCTATAAGAAATGATGAACAAGCAAACTTCAGAAAAGCCTAGAAAGACTTGTATGGACTGATATTGAGTGAAGTGAGCAGAAACAGGAGAATGTTATACCCAGTAACAGCCACACTGTGCGATGTCTAATATTGTGAGATGATCAACTTTGATAGACTTCGCTTTTCTCATCAATGCAATGATCTAAGATGATTCCAAAAGACTCATGATGGAAAATGTTATCCACATCCAAAGAAAGAACTATGGAGTCTGAATGCACATCACAATATACTATTTTCTCTTTTTTTTGTTTTTTCTTTCTAGTGATTTTTCCCTTTTGTTCTACTTCTTATTTCACAACATGACTAATGTGGAAATATGTTTAATATGATTGTACATGGATAACCTATATCAGATTGCATACTGTCTTGGGGAGGGGGGAGGGGAGGGAGGAAGAAAAAAATCGGGAATTCAAAATCTTATAAGAGTGAATATTAAAAAATAAAAAAAGTTTAATCTAAAAAAATCAGCAAAACAAAAGAGATAAATATGTGAATTTGTAAAGGACAATTCTAGTGGAGTTTTGCAGTTAGAAACTAGAATTCAGGGGGTTGAGAAATGAATAGGAGGTGAGGAAATGGAATGAGGGCATGTGGTTCCTCTACCCCCTCCCAAGGAATTTGTCTGAAATTGAGAGAAAATAGAGGACAACAGTTTGTAGAAAAGGCAAGATTCTGTTATTTTTAGAATTTTTATTAAAAAGGAAGGAGAATTGGGAATGTTTGCAGTCAGTAGCGGAGGAGTCAATGGATGAGGAGAATTTGAAGATGAAAGGGGGATAAAGGAGTTATATCAATGGGGCAGGAGACAGAATCAAAGTAGAGGGAATGACCTTGCCAAGGAAATGGTCCACCTCTTCCTCACATACCAGAGGAGTTAGGGGTGACATAGAGAGGTTTGAGGCAAAGACTGAAGAGTAAAGAGCACTCAAGGGGGCAGCTAGGTGGTGCAGTGGATAGAGCACTGGTCCTGGAGTCAGGGGGACCTGAGTTCAAATCCTGCCTCAGATACATAACACTCACTAGCTGTGTGGCTCTGGGCAAGTCACTTAATCCCAATTGCCTAGCCCAAAAAAAGAAAAAAAGAGCACTCAAAATAGATGGTCTCTTTTATTGGTGAAATGAGATTATTTCCTCTGTTGAAAGGCAGTGGCACAAGTGGTTTGAAGAGAGGAAGGTTTGGAATAGAAGTCGTGGGGAGTGCAGTAGAGCTTCAATCAGGGAAAAATAAAATCATTACTGTGCAGCAGTAAGAACCCAGTTGAGGAAAGACAGCATAAATTTGTAGTGGGGCTGGTCAGCATGATTATAAAATTTCTTTCATAATGTCTATGGGACTATTACAACCCAAATCAATTTATGTATGTATGTGTGTATGTATACACATGCATATATACACACACACATACATATATATACATATACACATATATATTTCCTCCAATTTCATGTTGAAACAATTTTTCACATTTGTTTGTTTTTAAAGTTTTGAGTTCCAAATTCTATCCCTCCTTCCCTCCCCCATCCCTGAGACAATAAGCAATTAGGTATGTTATACATGTGCAGTCATGTAAAACAATTCCATATTAGTCATTTTGTTTAAAGAAAACTCAAAAGAAAAAGAATGAAAGAAAGAAAGTAAAAAATAGCATGCTTCAGTCTATTCAAACAATATCAGTTCTGAGTAGCCTGCTTCATCATTAGTCCTTTGGGATTGTCTTAGATCATTGTATTACTGCAAATACTGAAGTCATTCACAGTTCTTCATCGAACAATATTGCTGTTGCTGTGTACAAAGTTTTCTTGGTATGAGTCACATTTTACAAATGAGAAAACTGAGGCTCAGAAAAGATAAGTAATTTGTTCGTAGGTAGTACCCGTCTGAAGTGGGTTTTGAATCCATGTAAATGCATCTGTGTTTCAAGAACTCATTGAAAAAACAGGCACTGAAAGCAATCACTAATAAGTCTATGCCAACTTGAAGTGTTTCTCTTGGAATGGCCTGTGTTGTTTAACATTCTTAAAAACTCAGTGAAGTGAATGAAGCCAGTGAGGAAATCCTTTTCATGTTTGCATGTGAAAAAGTTGGGAGTAACAGATAAAAGTCTGGATGACATTTAGGAATCAAAAAGATCTCAACAAGTCAGAATGACGGGCTGGATTGAAATGATGAATTTTAATAGGGATGAATGAAAAGTTTTACATTTGGGTCCTGAACTTAACTTGACAAATACAGGATGAAGGAGGGGATCACTAATAAAAGTTTATCCAAAAAAGAAGATCTGAGGTTTTGTGGACTGAATATGAGTCCTAACCCTAATTTTGAGCTGCACAAAGAAGCATAGCATTCAGTACACAGCAGGTGATGGTCCTGCTGTTCTCTGCCCAATTCAGACTATTCCACTCTATATTCCACTACATAACAGAAGGTTCTAGTTCAAAATGTGCACCTAGATCTGCCTTATCTGAATAGCACACAAAGGAAATATCTGTTTTATTACTTGGCCTGTTATTACATGAAGAACCTGTTTTATTACTTGCCCTGTTATTTTAAGAAAAATCAACCCTTTTTAAAGTGACAACTCTGAAATAGTACAGAATGTTCTCTAATAGACTTGTTTCAGCTGCATCCAGAGGATGAGAGCTGTATTTCATCCAGACATGAATAATCCTTTCTACCCTCTCCCCTCCAACTGCCATTTATTCCCATGCAAGAGGTCATATATGTATCTTCCTAAACTTATTTTGGCAACTGTTTTGCATATTTTGTCCCAGGTACTTTCTTCCTCCTCCCCACTTCCCAGTTCTGTATATTCTAGGAAGAGTGCTTGAGACCCTTCTCGGTTTCCTCTTCTTATCTCACTAAAGCTTGCTCTTTTCTCTTTTATTATGAATGATGTGGCTTCTCATACATATGCAATTATATAAATACATTGGAGTGATCATGATTGCCTTCAAAGTAGTCTCTGGAAGAGACTATTTGTAAATGTACATGTAGTTGTAAACAATAAACTTTGAACAATGTACCTGCTAACCAGTGTGTGGTCTTTTGAATGCCATAACAGGGTTAAATACTAGATGACACATAAGAATACTGAAAAACTGAAGCCCATGAAGAAGAAGGTCGTCAGGGTTGGAATGAAGACTGTAGACCACACCATAGGAGAATCAGTTTAAGGAACTGGGGTGTTAGATTACAAGCTCCTTGGGGTCAGAAACTGTCCTTTGCTTTTCTTTTTGTATACTTAGCATTTAACACAGTGCCTGGAACATAGTAATGAATGACACTTAATAAATGTTTATTGATTACTTGAATAAGTATAGAGACAAAAAGAAAGACTTTGAGGTGGTGACAGTCATCTTTAAATATTTTAAGGGCTGTCATCTGGAAGGAGGATTACTTCCTACTGGTTCTGCTTATTTGCAGGGAGTGGAGTTACGGACAATGGATAGAAGTTGCAGGGAAGCAGAATTAGACTTGATATAAGTAAAAACTCTGCAAAAATTAGAGCTCTCCAAATGTGGGATAGGTTGCCATTGGGAGGTGATTAAATCCCACCTCATTGGAGAAGAAAGCTAAGTGACTTGTTTAAGGATACACAGGTAGTAACTTAATGTCTATATCACTCCTGTGGGCACGACATGCTAACGACATACTCCCTCCTGTTATGTCACTTAGACTCCCTGGGCCTCAGTTTCGTCATCTGTAAAATGAGAGAGATGAATTAGCTGGTCTCTGTGGTCACTTCAAGTTGTAGATCTCTGATGCCATGATTCACAGGCTTTTTAGATTTTCAGTGAGGGGAAACCTCTTTCCTTCAGTAGCAGACTTTTCCACTAAAGCCCTTTGATTTCAGAGCTAATGATCTTTCTACTAAGCTATACAACCTAGTCAGTGTATGATTTAGAGTATTTCATTAATTAGGGCTAGGGCAAGCAAGGGGAGAGGGTTTTCTGGATTAATACATAGTTAAGATTGCAAAAGGTAGAATATTTATATAAGGCCAATGACCTGCTATTAAAACTTTGAGGCCAATAATTCTGAGACTTAATGAGGTGGAAGCCAATTGTATGTGACTCAGAAGAGTTAGTTTTGAATGTTTAGGGCAGAGAAGAGGGAAAAGTGCCCTGCCAATGGAGCTAGGACAGCTTAAGATAGGGGACACTAGACTCAGGGCCCTTTTTGGTCTTCCTCCTCACATTAAAAAACAACTCTTTTCTCACTGGCTACACCTTCCTGCATCACCTTTGGGCTTGGTTGGATCCTGTCATGGTCATTCTCCCAAGATTTGTGGGTAGAGCCAAGGAGTTACATTTCAGAACTGGAGCTTTACTCGTTGTTACAAGCTTTCTCTATAAACTGCAGTTTCAGTGATTATGAAGGTGGGCTTCCATTAATAAACATGTGCTTCTGGAGCCTAAGTATTGTATCAGCTTTAGGCCTTCAGGGCCTGATGGCCACACCCATAAACCCATAAACTATGCATTTATCTTGATAGGGCCATGACCTTTTCCTCTCTATACTTTGGGGTTCCCCTTCACTTCTCGGACTAGTGGTTCCTGGGGGTGGCCTGAGGAGGTAGAGGAATTGGCTTTTTCAGATGTTGCTAACAAAAGACCTGAGGTCCATAACCATATAATCAGAGAGGATAAAACTTCTCCATCTTCCTTCCCCCTTTGCCATTCTATCAGCTATCATGTTGGGATTTCTTTGTCTTTGTCTTTGAAGGTACCTGAGGTTCATTGTAATGAAATTTCACTTGGATAAACATGTTTGAGGAGCACATACAATATGATTTATCCTGGATCCCATATATCCCTCTTAAGGCTATCCTTGGACCCCAAACTCCTACGAGATGGCCTTTAGTCCTCAATCCTGTAAGTATAGCTATGGGTACATGGGTGCTCTGACCTATAACCATTATTGACAGTCATCTTCCTATTTCCAAGTTTGGAACTCTCTATAGTGCCAATAGCGTTTATTTAGAATTTCCTTAACCACACAACTAGTCAGTGACTTATAGGGGTCCCCAACATTTTTTTTCCACCTGGGCAGCACTTCTTGTTTTTAACTCACCACTTTCTGGCTATGAGTTGGGATGATCTTAAGACTCTAAGCTGCCAAGCTTTGCAGCAAATTCTGTTAATTCCTAAGTTTCTGAGAATGCATATGATCAGTTCTATGTATTTAAAAAGAACTGGAATAATTGTTAGCATTTTGTCCCTCCCATTAGCTTGTGAGCTCCTTGAGAGCTGGAGCTATTTTTTGTCTTTCTTTGTATTTCCAGTGCTTAACACAATGCCTGCAACATAGTAGGTGCTTAAAAAATGATGATTGGCTGAATGGAAAGTAATTTGTGAATACTCAATATGAATTATGACTACTCAATGTGAATACTTAGGACTACTCAATAAAAATAATTGGTACTAAATCTAAATTCATAAGTTTTTTCATTTAAATTTGGCTCATTAAATGTATAGTTTGCATTATGTTGGGCCTAAGATCTACCAAAGAGGTGTGTTGGTTTTGGGAAATATTTCTGAAAGAAATATTAGACTTTTGTCTCACAAATTTTCTGCAAGCTCAGGGTGTGGTGTCATCTCTGCTGCCAGGAAGGCTCATGCTGGTAGATAGCTTGAGTTTGAGAATTCTAAGCTTCAGGGGGCTTTCTTAACTCAAGTTGTGGTTGTTGTTCAGTCATTTCAGTTGTGTCCTATGCTTTGTGACCTCTTTCTTGTCAAAAATACTGGAGTGGTTTACCATTACCTTCTCCAGCTCATTTTACAGATGAGAAACTGAGGCAAAGAGGGTTAAATGACTTGCCCAGGGTCACACAGCTAGTAAGTGTCTGAGGTCAGATTTGAAGTCAGGAAGATGAGTCTTCCTGATTCCAAGGCCAGTGCTCTATCCACTGTAGCATCAAGCTGTTTATGTCTACACTAAGTTCAGAGAGAGGAATGGAGGGAGTAAGAGAGAGAGAGACAAAGAGAGAGAGAGAGACAAAGAGAGAGAGGCAGAGAGAGAGAGAGAGAGAGATGGAAAGAGAGAGAGAAGAAATACACAACTTACTTAGTGTTCATTTTCAAAAGAGCTCTGCTTGCTTGGCAGAACAGTTTATTAATCAGCATATCAGGTAATGGTGTTAGTGCTGTTATATAAACACTAGATGTCTTAGATGCTTATTATGGTGATTGTAATTTGATCAACAACTTGAAGGTAAATACAACAGTCCAAGGCTAAATGTAAAGTCAAGGAAAGATGAAATCCTTAATAATCGCATGTAAGAAACTATTTGTTATATTAATGACATGGAAAGAAGCCATGAAACAGTGAACTAGGGAACTAGAGAACTAGGAAACCTGCCATCCAGTAGCCATAGAAAGTTGAGAAAATTATCGAACCTTTCTGGACTTGTTTTTTCATGTGTAAAATGAGGAGATTAGAATAGATGACCTCTTAGGTTCCCTTCTTTCTTTGATATTATGTCAATTGAATAGACATCTGAGCATCTTTATACATAGGAAAGGCAGTTGAAATGAACAATGAAGCATTTCTTTTATTGTTTTTCCTTAAATGTTAAAGCAATATGAGAGTGTAATACTCATATGCCTGCATGCCAGGTGTGTTACATTTCACTCTTCCCCCAGGGTTCTCTGGTACCCTTTAGGGGGTTGAGGGTGTCTGGGCTCTTAGCCCCCTGCAGATGGTGTTTCCCCATGTGTAGTGGTGAGTCCCCTATTCCTCTATCCCACTTAACCACTAACAGTTGAATTAGCTTTCACAAAAGAATCATTACTTCAAAGGGTATAATATACATATATATGAGTGAAGTGTGATCTTTTAACACAGTAGGAGAGAGCACACAAAAAGAGAGAGACTGCCTCAGTCTGGTCAGTCTTAAAGATGCGGCTTATTTCAGCTATACAGTTCATCAAAAGAGACTCCTCCCACCCACATGGTAGGGGGAACAATGGAAATCAGAGTACCTGTATGTTAGGCAATCTCAGCACATGTAGGGTGCAGGGCAAGACCCTTTGCAGAAACAGAAAAAGTCAAATACACCTATCACTTTAGAACATTATCATAAAGAGAAGCAAGAATTAAAACTAGCAAAGAGTTTTCTGAAATTCTGTACCAGTTTTCCCAGGAACCACTGAGATTAGTATAGAACATAAATATCAGACATAGATTGGTTTCTCTCCTGATGGTATGCATTCAGGTGATTCTAGCTATGCCTTATGATTCCTGAAGTATAGCTTTTTAAAAACCACCTATCATTTCTGAGAGAATAAATATAAATAAAAACTATATTAACAAATCAATATAAAAATGAACCAACTCGTGATTTATGTCATAAAGTAAATACTTTTTGCTATGTACCTGTTTCTCAAAACAACAACGAATTAAGCATTGAAATGTTACACAGAATGTGTTTGTTTGGATTAGCACCAAATGTTTTGAAATCCTACCCCCCCAAAACACATTGATCAGAGACGAGGGTTGGGCACATACAAGCGGTTCATGCCATACCGTCCAAGACAGGTACTATGCTTTTTATGGGAGATAGAATTGTATTCAGGTGCTGTGCAGGTCCTGAATTATATCATGACTCCCATTTTCATTTATTTCACAGCTCCTTTAAACAGGATTATTCCATCTGGACAAAAAGCTTTGTGCATGTGCTAGTCAAGCAGTAATATTTTGCAGATACCCCTGAATGTAGCATAACCCCTTGTTCAGGATCCTGAAGAGTCAAAGAAACCAAGAAGATATAAATAGTAGAGGCTAAAAGACCACACAACTCACAACACAGAAAATCTGTATGCAAAGAGAACCTAAGCTGCAAGGTATATGTTTTCCTTCTTTTATTTTTTTTAAATCTGTTTCAGTAATATATTCTGCTTGACAAAAAACTGGGAGAAATATTTGTACAAATATCTCTGATTAAAATCTCATTTTTTAAACTTTTTTTTTTTAGGCAATTGGGGTTAAGTGACTTGCCCAAGGTCACACAGCTAGTAAGTGTCAAGTGTTTTGTCTGAGACCGGATTTGAACTCAGGTCCTCCTGACTTCAGGGCTGGTGCTGTATCCACTGCACCCCCTAGCTGCCCCTAAAAATCTCATTTGTAAGACATATAGGGAGCTGAGTAAAATTTATAAGAATAAAAGCCATTTTTCCAGTTGATAAATGACTAAAGGTTATGAATAAGAATTTTTCAGAGGAAGAAATCTAAGCTGTCACTAGCCATATAAAATCCTCTAAATCACTATTAATTAGAGAAATGCAAATGAAAATAATTCCAAGGTATTATTTTGCACCCATCAGATTGGTTAAGTTGACAAAAATGGAAAATGACAAATATTGGAGGGGCTATGGGAAAACAGGTGCTTTAATGTATTGTTGGTGGAGCTATCTACTTGTCCAACCATTATGGAAAGCAATTTTTATATAACTATACCCCCAAAGCTATTCAACTCTACATAACCATAGTAACCACTATTAGGTTTCTTTCCCAAAAACATCAAAGAAAGAGGAAAAAGACTCATGTGTGCAAGAACATTTAGGGCAGCTCTTTTTGTGGTGGCAAAAAATTGGAAAGTAAGAGGATGCCAATCAACTGGGGAATGGCTAAACAAGTTATCATATGTAAATTTGATAGAATATTATTATGCTACAAGAAATGATGAAAGGGATGGTTTCAGAAAAACCTAAGGAGACTTGTATGAACTGATGAAGAGTGAAATAAGCAGAACCAGGAGAACAACTTATGTAATATCAACAATCTTTGTCTCTCTCCTTCCTTCCTTTCTTCCTTCCTTCCTTCCTTCCTTCCTTCCTTCCTTCCTTCCTTCCTTCCTTCCTTCCTTCCTTCCTTCTTTCCTTCCTTCCTTCCTTCCTTCTCTCTTGTGAGAATTTGTTTGGTGCTACTGTACATATTTGTAATTAATTTTGTTTTTCTCACCTTCTCAATGGGTGGGGAAGGGGTAGAGGGAGGGAGGGAATTCAGAACTGAAAATAAAAATAAAATTGAATTAAAAATACATTCTGCTTAACCCGAAGTCGATCCACTTTTGCAATGTTGATAGCTATCAGTCTCTCAACATTTCCTAGAAGGTACCTTGCCTGATTGGTAATGTGTTAAGACACTACCCTCAGGTTGTGATCAAATATCTTTGTATCAGCATTAAAGATGCAGCCAATAGACATTAAAACCACACAATTATATATGAATGCAAATCATCCTATACCTACACTGATATAGATATCATTGAAGTGATTTTGAAAGCATGAAATATGCAAAATTACATGTCTACTTTACACCAAATTTTAACTAAAGAACAACTGATATACATTCTTTTCTTCATAGATATGAAAAAGGAAGGAAGAAGACAAAGCTGGGAGAACACCCAGATGCTGCCCACGGGGCAGAAATCTGCTTTTTGCTGGATTAAACCATCTTCCTGGCAGTTAGGACCCTAAGCGAGGGATCCTCCACCTTTCCACCAACAAGTGGCTTTTCAGACCACTGAAATAACACAGCAGTGCTTTTTTTTTTTAAACACAGAAGGACTTTCAAAGCCTTTGTAAATATATTTCATTAGAAGTTTCCCACCCAAATAACATATACACTCAGCTGGGTGTAGAAATCTATCTTACCATACAGGAAAGTAGAAGAGGAGGTGAGTAAGAGAAGGAGTGGGGTGGGCTGATAGAAGGGAGGGCAGTTTGGGGGAGGTAAAAGTCAGAAGCAAAACATTTTTGTGAATCGACAGGGTAAAAAGAGAGAGAGAGAAAGAGAGAAAGCGAGGGAGAAACAGGATAAACAGGGACTCTGGTCAAGTCACCCAACCCTGTTTGCCTCAGTTCCTCATCTGTAGAAATCTTTTCTGATAAAGGCTTGATAACCAAGATATAAAGAGAATTGACATAAATATTTAAGAACAAGAGCCATTCTAGGTATTTTTCAACCTGAGAAATACGTTATCTGCAACCATATCAAACACTACAAATCACTAATAATAAGTAGAAAGCAAACTAAAACAATTCTGTAAAAAGAGCTGGAGATGGAAATGGCAAACCATTCCAGTATCTCTGCCAAGAAACCCCCCAAAATCGGGTCACAGAGAGTCAGACACAATTGAAATGATTTGATATCAACAAATACTTTCAATGTCATTCCTATGAAAGATAATTTGAGGATTAGGCAGACATCCAACAGAAAATTAACTGTCAGCGTAGATTATCAAAGCAACCAAATACTTTTTATTTATAATAGGCAAATTTTGTCATATTTTTGAGGTCTGAATGTACACAATGATATCATAAAGTTATATACTAATTAGTCTAGAAACCTTCAAGTATATTAAAAAACAAACAAACAAATCCTCACAACTTAGATGAAAAACATTTGCAAAGGCCAAAGTGGAACAAGGAAAAGAACTCTTTAGGATTAAGGAGGCAAAGACATGTTTGTAGGCAGATGGTGAGGAGTCAGTGGGAAAGGAAAGAGTGAAAAGGTTGGGGGGGGTGGAGTGGGGGAACTGATGGGATCAGGTACTAGTGCAGATAGGAGGGAATAGTATCAAGTGTGCATTTAGAAGGTTTAGCCTTAGAAACAAGGATGGATTTCTCTTTTGTGATCAGAGAGCAAAAGAAGAGCACATGAAAAGAGAAGGGTAAAAAAGTAGCATTGTCCTGGAGGGTGAAAAGCTTCCAATGTCAGGCAGAAAAGTTTGAATTTGACTTGGTAGGCAATAGGGAGCCACGGAGGATCACATCAGAGGAGTGATGTGAATAGATGTCTGAATAAGGAAGATTTATGGGGAACTGGCATAAAGGATGGGTTAGGCGAGGGAAAAATTATTATAGCTCAAGCAGGGGGTAATGATGGCCTTTGCTAAGGCAGTAACTGTGGGGATAGAGAGGAAAAGACTGATGTGAGAGGTATTTCAGATGACGACTTGGTTATTGATTAGATATGTGAGGTAAGGTTGTTGACAGAGTCAAAGATAGTCATAGGATTTCATACTGGGAGATAGATTAATCTTCACTATTGAGACTTCTGCGGGGATAAAAATTGTCCAACCTACAATAAAAGAGACTGAGGCAGAGCTCTGAGCCAATGGCACTTTATTAAAGGGTCCATGGTTCCCCCCTAATGAAGTGGATATCAGATTTTCCTCACGATCTGAAATGCCCCCTCCTTCCAGGGCCCTATTTTTGGGGGATTGGATATCTAGACATTCAAGAATGGCTATACTAAATGCAGAATAATTCCATTGCTTGATGTATGATCCATAGGCTAACTTAAGTAAAAATTATCAGGGTCAGAAATCAGGTGAAGGAAGGAATATCTCCACTGACTGGGTGGTCATAAGATATTAGATGGGCTTCTCCTTAGTTTAGGCAGGAGCTACACATAAGCTACAAGAACATATTGTGGAGACTTCCATACCATGCCACCACCCATGCTTGGTTTGGTCATTGAATTTGAGCAGAACAGGGTGGAGATATCTTTATTAGCATTCTTATGGTCGTGCAAGTGAGCTCCACAGCTGGTAAATACGTAATGAACATTACGTTAAAGTTTGAGGCCCAGTATAGGGTCCTTCTATTAGAAACTATATTCCTATGTGACTTATACAAAATATAGATTATTACATTGCTTATTCTTGCCCAAATATGTAAAAGAGGCATGGTAAAATATAGAATTTTATTAGCTGATAGGCCTTGCTCTTGAGGGCCAAAATGACATATTAGAAATGCGGTTACAGATTGGATGAAACATGAAGCATCTACACTAAGTGGTTATAAGATGGTCACTTGTTCATGTTGGACAAGAGAGAATGGTCCAGACTTTCCATGTAGTTGAGATGCCTCCACCCCACTGGGCTTGGTCACCATGACAAGGAAAAAGAAAAATCAAGGGCCTCTAGTTAACTTACTATGATTAAGCAAGTGAACTTGCAATATGCAACTCACAGCTCTGAAGCCTGATATACAGAACTTCTAATCATTACCTCTATGATATCAAATTGATTAATACTGATAGGAATAGAGTAGGGGTCCTCAATGAATCAGCTTTCTCACCTCTTTCATAAGCTAGTTTGGGGTGCCAATGGGCATTTTCATCAGCCCATTCTGTGTAGTAGGAAGAAACTAGGCTAAGGGTCAAGGCAGGAGTTCTTTAATAGACTCCATCTAGGGGAAGGGTGATTATCTCTGTCTAGTTGGAGATTATTTTGGCTACATCAGCTGAATTTTACAATAATATTTTGACTAAGACCTTGCTGTCTAGTCACAGAAGAGATAGCCATCCTTACCTCTCTCAAAAGCTAAACCAATATGTGTACCCTTGATCCCTTTTTGTCCTATCTCCTTCAAGACCTTACTCCAGCAATCATCCCTTTTCTCTCATTCATCTTCAATGAAAAATGAAGGGGTTGTATTTAATGCCTTCTAAGGTTCCTCTCCTCCAGCTTTAAATCTGTGGCGGATCACAGGTTTTGATCCAGAATCTGATCCAGAATTTTGATCCCAGAATTTGAGTCCAATCCATATACAAAAGGAATTCTCCCTATACCATGCCCTTAAAGTGATCATTCAGTTTTCTGCTTGAAAACCACCAAGGAGGGAACCTGCCACCTCAAAATGGATGAAGGAGTCAGGATTAAAAAGACCTCAACAGGCTAGGGCACTAGGCTTAAGCTAATAAGATGAAATTGAATAGGAATACAATTTTTAACATGTTTTTGTTTTTGTTTTTTTTTACATTTTTATGTTCAGTTCTGAATTTTCTCCCTCCCTCCCACTCCTCCCCCACCAATTGAGAAGGCAAGAAATATGATACCCAGTATACATATTACATCATGCAAGCATATGTTCACATTAATCCTGTTGGCAAAAGAAAAAAATAACCAAGAAAAAGAAAGTGAAAGAAAAGATGCTCCTAACTGCACTCAGAGTTCAGCAGTTTCCTCTGTGGTGTATAGCTTTTTTCATCATGAATCCTTTGGAATTGTCATGGGTCATTGTATTGATTGGAGTAGCTAAGTTTTTCACAGTTGATCGTTGTTACAAAGTTGCTGCTGCTTTGAGAATAAGGGACAACAGCCAACCAACCAGCCCGCTAATTGCTGCTGTAATGTTCTCCTGATTCTGCTTGCTTCACTTCTACATCAGCTCATGGAAGTTTTCAGGTTTTTCTCAAACCATCCACTTCATCAATAGAAATAAATGTAAAAATCTTACAGTTCAGTACAAAAATCAGTTTCACAAGCAGAATTTCTATGTGAAAGGGATTTCAGCAGCCATCTAGTCCAACACACACACACACACACACACACACACACACACACACACAGATAATCTCCACAACATTATATACAACATTGGATCAGCCTACAGCTTTCTCAGGTGGTCCATTACAATTTGGGACATTCCTAATTATAAGTTTTCTCTGACATTGATTCTAAGACTGCCTCATTGCATCTTCCACCCATCTTCCTGGTTCTATACCGTTTGACCTGCTTATACTGCTTTCTGGCTGTGCAGCTCTCTCCCCTTTCTGAGGCTGCCTATGCTTACTAAATGCCTGTTTCTATCTCTTCAACACACAGATTCGTAGATTGAAGCTTCACAAAAGCCATTAAATTGATAAATTGCAGTAGCTCAAAAAAACCGTGAGATGCATAAATTTAGAGACATCTTCACTCCAAATGTTCATACAGACTATTTGTGCCTGACCTATGGTAGAGCATGCCAAGCTTGTATTGGTCTGATCTACCACAGTCAGACACATTGTACCTTGACTCCAACATGGTGATGTCATTTTGGTCCTCTTGGAGAACAAAGGACCACAGTCAATCGATCAACCCATGTGTATTTGAAAGATCAGTAATGTAGTTTAGCAGGAGAGGAACAATGGCTTTGCTCCTGATGTTTTGTTCCAGCATCCCCACCACCACTTGTTTGCATAGAAGAGAAAAGGACTTATTGGGTTCAAACTCCTGATTATCCCCTCCTGGATACTCTCTCTTCTTTGATTTCCATGACACTGCTCTCTCTTAACTTTACTCCTCTCTGTATGACTGTTCCTTCTCAGTATCCTTTGATGTGTTCCTCCTGTCCACTAAGTGTGAGTGTCCCTTGAGATTCTGTCCTTGGCCATCTTTCATTCTCTCTCTATACTCTTCCTCTTGATGATCTTGATTTAATCAGGTCCCATGAGTTCAAGTATGATTTCTATACAGATTATTCCAAATCTGCATATCCAGAGCTAATCTGCCTGATGGACATTTTCAACTGGGTGACCTATAGAAAAAGGTGTGCTGGAACCAGCTCATGTCGACTTTTGGGAGCTGATAGATGTGCCTTTCAGTGTGAGCCTTGAAATCTTGGAAAGTAGAAAATGCTGCAAATCAAGACTCTATTGTTTTGTTGATTGTTGACTTAGGAGAGAAATGGAGGAAATGGTAACAATGCGATTAAATTTAAGGATGTCATGCATGCATTTTCCCCCTGGTTATTAAACATTTAAATCTCTGTGGATTTCTCAAACTCAATATGTCCAAAACAAAGCTTATTCTATTTTCCCCTAAACTGATCCCTTCTTCAAACTCCATTTCTGATGATGGTAACCATCCTTCCTGTCACCCAGGCTAGAAAACTTGACTTGGAGTCAACCCCTACTCCCACAATCTCTAACCTAGTTTGTGTCCTCATAACCTTCTACCTGAATTAGGGGCAATAGTCTCTCTCTCTCTCTCACACACACACACACACACACACACACACACACTCAGCAATTGGGGTGAAGTCACTTGCCCAGGGTCACACAGTTACTAAATGTCTGAGGCCACATTTGAACTCAAGTCCTCCTGACTCCAGGGCCTGTGCTCTATCCACTGCACCACCTAGCTGCCTCAGGGCAATAGTCTGTTAATTTGCCTACTGAATTCCAGTCTCTCCCTCTCTCAATCCATTTTCTGCATAGCTGCCAAATGAATCTTCCCAAACACAGGTCTGAACATGTCCTCCCATTCCTCTTACCCCCTCCAAATTCTTAAGACCTTCACAATTTGGTTCCTAACTCCATTTCCAATCTTTGTTCAAATTGACTTGCCAGATGTTCCCCATACATGACATGCCATTTGCCTCTGAGTCTTGCCATATGGTCCTCTATGCCTTGAATATGCCTCCTTTCCCACTTCTATCTCATAGATCCTCTAATTTCCTTTACAGAATAACTCAGGTGACACTTCCTATAGGCAGTACTTCCTGACCCCATTCCCCCATGTCCATTTTTCAAAAATTTATTTTAGATTTGTTTTTATTTACCTCTTCATATACATCTTTATCATCCCGGCAGAATGTAAGCTGCTTGAATAGCAAGGACTGTTCATTTTTTTTTGTATCCCCAGTGTCCAATGCAATATCTTACAAATATTAAGTGTTTAATAAATATTTAATGACTTGAATTATCCCAAGCTGCTTTCTTTATATAGTATCTCATGTTGTGTGGCTCACTGAACTATTACCATTAAGTATGTCTCATTTTTCATTCATATGTAGTTAATAAGACAATTTACTTTTGTCTATAAATAGTAAAACTCCTTTGAATATACTATCAGTGATATTCCATCTGTGTCATTATCTTTTCAGGTATCCCATGTTTCATGGGAACTTGTGTTCAGCTAAAAAGGATGAACTTTTTTTTTGTAAAAGAGGAGGTTCAAAGGAAAAAACAATGTATTTTCACTCAGCACGTTTTATTTTACATATGGAAATGTTCTGAATGGATCCCCAAACTTTTTCTGATGAAAAAAAGGGTCAAGGCTGAAAGGCTGAAAGCTGCAAGCATAATGGCCCATCAGTGAGGAAGGGGCATGGATGATGATGGCTCCCTGCCATTTCATTGAAGGTCGTCAGTTGTCTAAGGTCTAGTACTTAACAATGATCAAACTGAAAAGTATGACCTTCTATCAAGCTCCTAATTAACTTTTCTTATTTCCCTTAGCTGTAACATGAATTTGAGTACCTGTCTTAAAGATCTTTTCATATTAAACATTAATCTGTTCAGCTGCAGGCTTCCATTGGTCAACTTGGTGTTTGAATTACTGAAAGCTTTTATTGATGTCCTGGTAACTCCTTAGAGATACAATAAGGATGCTGGAAAAATGGACCAAAAAGAATCTTCCAGATGGGGTTATATGATTGATCTCACATTTTCAGAACGGTGCGAATGCTGAAATGAGAAAGGAGAGGTATTAGTTAATTTACAATACGGGTAATCTGTTCTGTGACCAACTAGGCTGCCATGTAGCTAAATACCAACTTGGTATGTACAGTTTTCCTAATCCCACTCTTTATCATTCATGGACAAACTGGGCCCAGGGCAGGATGTGGGGGGATCAAAATCACACCTTGGATCCATTTTTTTTTCTGTCTTGCCATTCTCAGTCTCTCTGTCATCAAATCAGATTTAATTTAATTCCTCTTTTTGTCCATGCCCACGATCATCATTGAAAACTATTTATTAAGAGCCTGAGTACATGACATCCTACTAGGCATGAGGGCCAGAGGGTAGTATATGTAGTAACAAGATGACAGGGAGCTTATGGTAGAAGCCATGCTATTATACACCAATAATTCCTTCATAGACATTACTGAGTAAATGTAGCAGATAGAAAAGAAAGTTGGTTTATTTTAATCCCAAAAGCCTCTTGGAAAGGGGATGTATTGAATATTTAATTTCAAATGGACATTTTACACCCTTTCTCAAAAAATGGACATTTTACACCCTGTCTCAAAAAATAAAAGTTACTCATTTTTCAAATTTCCATCTGATATATTAATTTATACTTGACTTTATTAAGCACCAGTATAGAACATATGCTATTGTACTCTGGGAGTTTTCCTAAATGATATCATATGTAGAAACCCTTAGTGTAGCAGAATTTTGTTTTGTTCTTTTCTTCCAATGAGTAATATCAGAGAGTAAATCACTCCTCTGAAGAACCGGACAAATTAGTTGGTAGGGAGGGGGCTGGGGAGGATCAGTAAGGAAGGCAAATTTTTATTTTTCCTAGACTTTATTTACCTATACTGTAGGAATCACTACATATCCATACATTACTGGGTGAAAAAATACTTATCTGTAATATAAGATAAAGGACATATTTGTTCACATTTACCTACTTAAAAATCATATCATTTAAAATCATCTTATTTGTGAATTCAATCTCCTGTATCAGAATTCATTAGTTTTAATATCTACTAGAGCTAAAGTGGCTCAAAATCTGAAAATTATAGTACTCCTGCCAAAAGATAGCTCAAATTTCCAATATCCTCTAGAGAGAATTCATAGTTAAAACCAAAGCTGAAGCAAGATAGTCCCAGAATTGATGACTTGGAATTTTCAAACTTATTGCATGATTACAGTTCTAAATAAGTCCTTCAACAATTTCTTGTAGATTTTGCTTCTTGTGTCTGTTAATTCCTTCCTATTTCCCTCTACCTGCTGCCTGGGACTTTTGTCATATGACGTTCAGTGAAATACCATGAAATTAATAGTTATATTGGAGAATCTGTATATTACAAGTGTCCAGCTTCACAATTCCCCCTTCCATTGTCTGTCAATGTCACTTTTACCTTCATGTTTGACTCTTACAGACCTGCTACCATGCATATTCTATCTCACCCAGCTCTAGTTAGATGACATTCTACCATGTTCATCAAATATACCTGGTTGTCTAGTCTCAGTTTTGTTAATACTGGCTTTTTGACCCTGAGTAAGTCTCTTAAACTATCTGAGCCTCATTTCCCTCACCTAATTCTGTATGTCTTAAGTCTCTCTTTCCCTACTGGCCCCTTCCCTACCATTAGATTGTAAATTCTTTAAGAACAGGGACTATGTCATTTTATCTTTGTACCTAGCACCCAGGATAGCTAATAAATCTGTGGAAGCATTACTTTCTGAGTTTCCTAAAAGACTGGGAGCAAAAAACATTCCAAGGTAATATTATCTATACCATAAATGAAGTTCTTAGAGAAAAGAGTTACCATTAAAAAAATACTTAGTCTTAAATAGACCAGAATAGTTTTTAGCACATAGGAGGTGTTTTTGGTTGTTTAGTCATTTCAGTCATGTCTCTTTGTGACCCCATTTAGGGTTTTCTTGGTAAAAGTACTGGAGTGGTTTGCCATTTCCTTCTCCAGCTCATTTTATATATGAGGAACTGAGGCAAACAGGGCTAACTGAATCACCCAGGGTCACACAGCTAGTAAGTTTCTGAGGCCAGATTTGAACTCAGGAAGGTGGGTCTTCCTGGCTTCTGACCTTGCACTATGCACTGCACTACCTAATCTCCAACAGACCAACACACTTCTTACCATACAGTAGGTGCTTAGTTAGTACTTATTGAATGGAATTGAATGGAACAAAGTCCACCAATGGTGTTCACAAGATTAGTTGACCGGTTTCTATTGAGATCAAGGCTAAACACTTTCATGGTTTCATGGAAAACTCAAACTTGTTTTAATTATCTTTCTATTTCTTGCTACTCCTAAACCTATCTTTGTCCTTACTGTCACTTCCAGTTCCTCCATTCCTTAGTTTTATCCCAGGATATCACCTCTATTCTGACTTCACTCTTCTCCCTTCCCAAACTTGACATCCTGGTGAGCTAAGTCAGTTCTATACTATTCTATACTCTGCTTTCTCTCTCTTTCATTTTGTTGATGATCATGTCTTGACAAACCATAATCCTGAATTACTTCTGCCATTTATCTCCTTTGGTCTTATTCACACATTTTTGAATGGAACTGGAGGGAATCATGAAACCATGTGGATTAGATCCATCTTAAAATTATGTTAGCTAATCTCCAATGGGCCCCCCCATAACAAAACAATCCCACTACTCATGTCTGATTGACTCCCTATCCTACACACAATCTTTCTGTGTCTCCTCAAGTCTCTCGTGACACTTTCTCCCTGTTCTCATCCTCTCTGAGGACCTTTCTTCGTACCTCACTGGACAAATTGAGACCACTCAAGAGTTTTTCCTCTTCTTTCCTCTTTTTCATATTACTTACCTTTCCAATCTTCTACCTTATATCATCCCTCCCACATATTCTGTGATCCAGTGACATTGGCTTCTTTGCACAAGCCCATTCAATCTCCCTACCTTGGGCCATTTTCACTGGCTGCCTCCCCTTGCCCGGAAAGCTCTCCTTCCTCATCTCTATCTCCTGGCTGCCATGGATTCCTTCAAGTCCCAGCTAAAATTTCACCTTCTATAGGAAGCTTTTCCTGACTCTCTTCCTTAATTTTAGTGCCTTCCTTCTGTTGATTATCTCCAGTTGATCTTGTACATAGTTGTTGATATATCTCTTCTATTTAACAACAAGTTCCTTGAGAGCAGATGGTCTTTTGCCTTTGTTTATATTCCTAACATTTGGTCTGGTGCCTGACACATAGCAGGTATTCAATCAGTGTTTATTAATTGGTTGACTGATTCATTGACACCCTTAGATATCATCTCCCACTATCTCTTCCTTCACTCCAGTCTCTCATGATGAGATGGCCCTTCTGATTGCCAAGACCAACCCTCTACATATTCCCTTTATCTTCTTCCCATTTTCTCCAGAAACTTTCCTCCATCATCATACCAAATCTAATCTTCAATAACACCCACATTTACGTAAATCTGTCTAAAAAATGTCCAAATTTTAATCCTTCCTGTCTTGCTAGTTCCTTCCATGCCTGCCAGCTTCTACCCTCTATCTTACTACTTATTCTGTGCAAAACTCCTTGAAAAAACTAGTTCCAATCAGTGCTTCCTTTCTTCTCTGTCTCTTCTAAACCTCTTCCAATCTGCCTTCCAGCTTCACCATTCAGCTGAAATGACTCTGTCCAAAGTTACCAAGGATCTACAAATTGCTAAATCTGATAGCTTCTTTAGGATCCTCATCTTTGGTCCACCCCCACCCCCCACCTCCACCATAGCATTTGACACCATTGACCACCTTCTACTCTAAAATATTCTTTCCTTTCTGGGTTTTAGTGACTCTGCTTTCCCTCAGTTCTTTTTACCTATTTGATTACTCCTCAATCTCCTTTGCTAAATCTTCATCATGACATGTCCCCTAACTATGGGTGTTCTCGAAGTTAAGTTCTGGGCCATCATCTCTTTTCTTTCTATGCTAGAAATTTTTAAACTGGGGCATCTGAACTTAAAACAAATATTTTGTTAACTGTATTTCAATATATCTTGTTTCCTTTGCAATCTTATGTATTTTATTCTACTCACTTAAAAAGCATTATTCTAAAAGGAATCCAGAAGCTTCACCAGACTGCCATGACACAAAATAGGTTAAGAATTCTTCTTCCATACTCTCTTACTCGTTGATTTCATCAACTCACATGGATTCAATTATGATTTCTATGCAAATTATTCCCAGATCTAGTTCTCTACCTTGAAATCCAGTTCTCCATTACCAACTGCTTGTTGGACACTTTGAACAAGATGTCCTTTAGATATCTGAAATTCAACATGTCCAAACAAGTACTCATTCTGTTTCCCTTCAAGTTGTTTCTTATTCTAAACTTTCTTATATTGTTTTTTTTTGGAGGTAATTGGGGCTATGTGATTTGACCTGGGTCACATAGCTAGTAAGTGTCAAAGGCTGGGTTTGAACTCAGGTCCTCCTGATTTCAGGGCCAGTACTCTATCCACTGTCCCACCTAGCTGCCCCTAACAATTTTTTTACTGTTAAGGGTGCCATCATCCTTCTCACCAGTTAGGTTTATGATCTATATCAGCTTTGATTTTTCTTTCTCACTACCCGTCACATCTAATGAGTATCAGATCTTATAATTTCTTTCTTTACAACATCTCTTTCCTATATCTACTTTTCTATATTCACATAGTCACCTCTCTGATTCAAGCCCTTATCACATTTCCCCTGGACAATTGCAAAAAGCCTTTGAACTAGTCTTTCTGCACAAAGTGCCTCCCCACTTCAATCTGTCATCTACATAATGTGATTTTTCTTCAACTGTAGGTCTGACCTATGCCACTCTCCTACTCAATAAACCTCTTCCTGTTCTTTCCAGGTTCAAATATAAAGTTCTTTGTTTGGCCTTTTAAATCTCTTTATAACCTGGCTTCTTCATCTCTTTCTTGTCTTCAACTACTTTCTACATGGGTTTTGAACTATGAGAGAAATGATTATTAATAACCAATTAGGGGGAAATCTAAGCTCTTTCCCTATACTATTTTCTCATTTGAATCCCAACCTCTGAAAGACTTGAATTCTGCCAAAAATTTACACCACCTAGACCATCTCATCTAGGTGAATTCCTGCTCATTGGTTTCTACTCAGGTGTGTGTGTGTGTGGATAAATTCTTTGACTAAATTGCCCAAGGTTAGGGGTGATTTGCAAGCAAATGAAATGATCAAAGTCACATCCCCTAGTCTCTCATTAGAATAGGTCTACCTCTAATTATAATATTCATTCTCTCTCATTACTTCGTAAACAGTTAGAATCAGTTGCCGCCCTTAGGAATACCCAATCTTCCAAGGGCATATAAGCAGTGAGTGAGTTCCTTGAAAGGTCTTTGACATTCAAGAATGTCACTGACCTCTTTCATTAATAATATGCTAGCATTATTAATAAACTGATTAAATACCCAGAAATTATGTCTCTCAAACTTTTTACATGTCACAGCTAGACTTACGGACAGACTATTCTTTGAACAGGACACTAATTTCCCATCTCCATGCCTTTACACTGGCTATTCCAGATGCCTGGGCTACTCTCCTGTCCAATCTCCAACTTTTAGATTCTCTAGCTTCATTCAAGACTCAGTTTTTCTTTGCATCTCTAGCACTTAGAGCAATGCCTGTCACGTAGTGTGTGCTTAATAAATGCTCAGTGATTGATTGATTCTGTTTCATAGGATGATAACTCTGGAGTTGGAAGGGACCTCAGCTGCTATCTAGTCCAGCCCCTTCATTGGACACAAGAGGAAACTGAGGCCCAGGGAGTTCAAGACTCAAGGTCAGTAAAAGAGAGTAATTGGGTTGGGATTTGAACCCAGCATCCAAAGTGATTCTTACTCCAAAGTCAGTGGAAGTTCCCAAGCCTCCTTCTACTGTACCACAATTTCATTTTACTTGCAATTTCTAAACAACTCATGATTGTGAGTCTTTTTTTTCCTTCAAAGAACTCTAAAAGGCCATGACTGCTGAAGAGAGCCATGGTAGGGCTCTAACATAAAAAAGAGAGTAAGGAAGGTTATCTAGCTAACACTTCTTTTTGTGGGGTCTAAAATATCCTGTCACTAAAGTTAGTTTTTGGAGCAGCGAGGTTTTACAGTGGACAGAGTATGAGACCTGGAATCATAAAGACCTGAGTTCAAATCCATCCTTAGAAACTTACTAGTTGTGTGACCCTGGCTAAGTCACTTAACCCTGTTTGCCTCAATTTCATCATCAGTCAAATGAGCTGGAGAAAGAAATGGCAAACCAGTCTAGTATCTTTACCAAGAAAACCCCAAATGGGGTCACAAAGGGTCAGACAAGACTGAAAATGACTGACCAATAACAAAGTTAGTTTGGTAAAGAACAAAATGCCACTGACTTTGCACCATCTGCCTGAATCCCTTAACCATCTCTTTACCAATGGGTTATTCCTATGAAAATAAAAGCCAATTAATGAGGCTGCTACTTAGCAAATTTCTCAGCAGAAAAATGGAAGGACATAAATCAAAATCTTACCTCTTTCCTGAGTGTAGCATGTCAAATCCCTCATTGATCTTATCCAAAGTAGAAACATGTGTTATTAATGCATCCAGTTTTAATTTCTTGGATATAACATCAGAGACTAGCTTGGGTATATCATCTTTGCTTTTATAACCTGAAAGATGCAAACAGAACACCATTATTTCATTCAGATAAGCAATGAGCACGAGGATGTAAAAGTTAGAGATTGTAAAACTAGTTTTTCATTTTCATTACACAACAGAGGTGAACTGATGCCTTCAAGTTCCCTCGAGGTGATAGAACATTTTTTTTGAGAGAAAATCAGTTTCTTTTGGCGAATTTACATACTAAAAATTGCACATGCACAAAGCCAGGAAATGGATTATTAGATTAAAGCAATGAAGACAACTGTAGAGTGTTTTGGCCTGAATGTCTAACACCAGGTCTACTTATGAGTGGGTTGCACACAGTAGGCATCCACCTCACAGAGTGTCTTAGATAAGAAACTGAGGGTCATAGGGCAGAGGTTTGGTTTTCCTGAGTGCTGCCCATTAAAGGCATGAGCTACACCAGAGAAACTTTGATCTGGAAAGTGAAGGTCTGCCTAATAAGATTATCCCTTTAGAATGGAATTTGGATTTTGAGACTCTAGCCTAAAACAGGGACAGGGAACCTGTGGCCTCGAGGCTACATGTGGCCCTCTTGGTCCTCAGGTTTGGCCCTTTGACTGAATCCAGTTAGTAGCAGTGTGACCCTGGGTGAGTCACTTAACCCTGTTTACCTCAATTTCCTTATCTATCAGATGAGCTAGAGAAGGAAATGGCAAACCACTCCCGTAACTTTGTCAAATGGGATCAGAAAGAGTCAGATGAGACTGAAATGAGTGATCAACAACATAAAAGTTAATTTGGATTGAAGTTTGGATTCACGCAAAGGGCCACACTTGAGGACCTAGACGTCTATATGTGGCCTGGAGGCCGCAGGTTCCCCACCCCTTCCTTGAAAGATAGTGATTTCAAATGCCTCATCAGGAACAGAGTATACTTAATTATGGCTGGTAAGAATCCCTGGCATCTTGCAAATCTGACAGAAATGGAATTAAGACAAAAAAGATGGAGGAGTGAGAAAGTGCCTGCATATATCCAACAGACAGGGTGCTATAGAGAGAAGTTACTGGAAGATTCTCTTCTAGCTCACTGGCCTATTCTGTGTAGGCTTTCTACATGGAAGAAAAATGGCCACTCAGACCTTGGAAGTCTACAGGAAACAAAATCCAATAAAAGAGGTCTTCAATTTCTATACACAAATCCCCAAATGTTAGAAAAAGGGAAAAGGAAATGGAAGCCCAGAGACAAGGAAGCAAATTTGGTCTGTTATGTATCATGGAGACTAGTTACAATGAAACTCATGACTCAAAGGCTTAATCGATGAAGCCTGGCACAGAAGCTTGGTATAGAAGTGATGGAGGACTTCAATTATCCAGACATTTGATGGTGGTCTCTCTTTGCTAAAAGCAGTGCAATTTTTACCCAAGAGAAAAATTTTAATTGGCACCAGTGAGCCATTTGTGATGATAGTGATTGCTATTCCCAATTTTCTGATGACAGTAAAGATATAGTATGATTTGCTTAAAGGAGTTCATCAATACTTCTGGTTTGTCAAATATTCTGGAGTGAGGCCTTTTGACTGAGTCCTGAGTCCAAGTTTTACGAACAAATCCTTTTATTGAGGGGATTTGTTCTGTGAAGTTTGGATTCAGTCTAAGGGCCACACTTGAGGACCTAGAGGGCCACATGTGGCTTTGAGGCCGCGGGTTCCCCACCCCTGTTCTAAGTCTTTCTGGAGGAAGTAAACACATTACTTATGGAAGTTATTGCTCAGTTCCTTAGCCATTTTATACTATGGATTTTTTTTAATTGCTTAAAAGGCTCTCACCAGCTTTCACCTCCAGGCCATTCAGCCTGGCTGTGATAGGCAGCCAAATCCTCTGCATACTTTGGTCTGCAGGAGATCTCATTTTATTTCATGGCTAATTTTTTTTTCTCCTTTATTCTCCATCATATTCTTGGAGAAACTGACTTATTACAGTAGTTGACTTTTTCCTGCCTCACTATTAATTTCTTTCTTTAAAAGATGGAGGATGGTCATTCATAGTGGTATGTGCCTGTAGTCTCTGTTACTGGGGAGGCTGAAGCTGGTGGATCACTTGAGTTCAGCCGGGAGTTTTAAGCTACAGTATCTGCTAACCAGGTGTCCAGTCTAGTACAAATATGATGAGAACCCAGGAACAGAGGGCCACTAGACTGCCTAAGGAAGGGAGAACTGGCTCAGATCATTAGCCTAGAGCAGATTAAAACTTCTATGCTGATGAGTATTGGGATCATTCCCATGTGTGGCCACTGCATTTTCAACCTGGGTGAGATAGGTAGGCCCAATCTCTAATAACCAAATGGGAGAACCCAAGGAAAATCCTTTTCTGGATCTGAATCTCACCAATGGAGAGGAACTAGTCAGAGTACACATGACGGCAACATTGTGGGGAAGTGCCCACTTCCTCATGTAATTTGTAGTAGAAGATGAGAAGAAAGTTGGGCATAGTTTGACATGCACCACAGATTTTTGGGAAACAGATTTCAAAGTGTTCATAGGAAGAAATGGCAGGATACTGTAGACTAAAATCCTAAGTCAGCCCTCTAAGGAAGGGAAACTCGACATTGAAATTCTGAAGACACAAAAGGAAACAATTCCAATGAGGAGAAAAAATAGTTGTCTAAAGAGACTGGTGTGGATGAACAGAACTGATTAAACTCATCAACCAGCCATGACTTTTAAATAAGAGATGCAACAACAAGATTCCCTGATGAAAGACTTATTTCTGAAATATGTAGGGAATTGAACCAAATTTATGAAAATAAGAGCCATTCCCCAATTGAGAGATGGTCAAAGGATATGAATAGGCAGTTTTCAGAAGAAATCGAAGCTATGAATAGTTACATGACAAAAATGCTCTTAATCACTATTGATTAGAGAAAGGCAAATTAAAAGAATACATACCTATCAGATTGGCTAACATGACAGAAAAGGAAAATGATAAAAGCTGGAGGGGATGTGGAAAGATTGGTACCCTAATGTACTGTTGGTAGAATTGTGGACTGGTCCAACCATTCTAGAGAACAATTTGGAACTATGTCTAAGAGCTATAGAATTGTATATACCTTTTGACCTAGTAAGACCACTACTAGGGCTATATCCTAAAGAGATTAAAGAAAAGGGAAAAGGACCTATTTTTACAAAATTATTTATAGCAACTCTTTTTGTGTTGGCAAAGAATTGAAACTCGAGGGGATGTCCATCAATTGGGGAATGGCTGAACAAGCTGTGGTTTATGATTTGTGATGGAATACTGTTGTGCTATGAGAAATGACAGGAAGGATGGTTTCAGAAAAACCTGTGAAGTCTTATATGAACTGATGCAAAGTGAAATGAGCATACCAGGAGAACATTGTACATAGTAACAGTGATGTTGTAATGGTCAACTGTGAAAGACCTAGCTACTCAGATCAAGACAATGTTGTCTCCCTTTTAAGAATGTGAACTTTTTTTTTGTTAGGGTAGGGACTGTTTTTCTTTTTCCTTGTAGCACTAGCATTTAATATGGTGCCTTGCACCTAAATGCTTTAAAAGTGCTTATTAGCTGACTCATTAAGGCAGTTTGAAATGTAACCTAAGAACAATAACTGGCACAGAGTAGGTGCTTCATAAATGTTTGTTGAATTGACTTGAACCTCACTGAGTCTACACAATTATGTCAACATCTCAGTCACTTTGAAATGTTCGACCTAGCCAGAGGCAAAAAACTAAAACAAACAAGAAAAACCCCACAATCCTAATTATTAGCAATATTTTAAAAACTAAACTTCTTAGTTGTGAAAAGTCACCTGCTTGAGTTTTTAACAGACATTCTCTTCTCATTACAAACTGCATACCTCCAAAAATAGCTCCTTTCCAGGTGCGTCCAGTCAAAAGCATCATAGGATCGAAAGAAAGTTTTTGGCCACTAGGAGGGACCCCCACAATGACACTAACTCCATAAACCTTATTGGTGGCTAGAAAGGCAGCTACCTAGGATGAAACACACACATATATATCATAAATAAGAGAGAAAAAAAAGTTATTCTATGATTGTCACTATCCATGGTACTGTAATAAAGAGCTGCAAAACAATTACCCCACTAGTTTGTAAGTTGCTTCATTATACACCCACTAAGCTCACAAAGAATCTCTCTGTGACAAGTCCTGTTTAAAAGCCTAATTTCTTTTCCTGAAATCAATAGCTCCTAGAAAACTTCCAAAATATGGCTACCGGACACTCCGGGGCAAAGTGACACACAGAGAAAGTGCTTTGACAAATGCTTGAGCTTTCACTCAGAAAGAAGGAAAGAGTAGCTTGGTCTTCTCTTACTAATTAGTTGAGGAACATATAGTTATTTCCAAACAGGTAGATGATCTTCCCCTTCATAGAACTAACTGCAATGTCTCACCAAGAAGCACAGTGGTGGGGAAAGAGCACAGAATTTGGAGTCAGGAGATCTCTGGGTTCCTATGCCAGATCCGACTTTCACTAGCTATTTGACCATGGAGAAGTCACCCAAATACTCTGAGATTCAGTGTCTTTTCTTATAAAATCAGAATATTAATAGTTTGTTGCCTCATAGAATTGTTGTAAATCTTAAAATGCTATATAAATTTCAGTATTTATTATTATTATCATCATCATTATTAGTCACATAATTTTGTGGGGCATTTACCTGAGGCACCAGTATTCACTTAAATTTTATTTTCTGTGTGTTTAGCTATTCTCTTCTCTCCTCTCTCATTTTTCTGGGGTTATATCCCATTATTTTTAATTTTTTTCTTTAAAGAATTCAGATTTTGGTGCTACTTCTAGATATGTCTGTTGTCTTGGACACTTTAAATTCCAAAAGGCTCTAGAGCATTCCCCTTTCTGGACTATTCATTTTCTAAGTCTTTTCAGCTAAAACTTGTTCAACCCTCTTGTGAGAATATGCTAGTCTTGATTCATAGGTTCTAGGTTATGAAGCAGCTTGAAAATTCATAGCTGTGGGGAAAAATGAAACGTTAAAGAAAACCTCAAAGTCTAATTTTACTAGAGGAAATAAAACAAGGACTATGGAATGTGGGAAAAAGAAAATCTAAAGTCACATTAGTACCATCTGACTCCTTTGATTTCTTATCTTCTCATTAATATGTTTTCCAAATAATGGCTGAAACTCATAATGGCTTTTATGCTGCTTGCCCTATAATAATACATCACACTAACATAGTACTTCTTTCCTTTTATGATCTTCTTAGGGAAGTAATTCAAGTGATCTCCATCTTATAAATAAGGAAATTGTGATGCAGAGAAGTTAAGGGGTTTGTCCATGGCTACTCAGCTAGCTATTATTAGTATTATTGCTAATAATAATTAGCAATTAAGATTTGAAGACCTCTTTACACATGTTGTATAATTGGATCTTCACAATATCTCTGTGGAGTACATGTTATTACTATCCTCATTTTACAGATGAAGAAAGCGAGGCTGAGAGAGGTTAAGTGATTTGCCCAGGGCCACACAGCTGAGTTTCTGAGACACGATTTGAAGTCAGTTCTCCTGACTTGTGTCAGTACTTAACTCATTGAATTACCTAGCCGCCCCTGTATAAGAACAGAGATTCAAGCCCTGATCTTCTTGCTCCAAAATCCTCTACGATTCTAAAGACCAAATTCTGTAGGCTCCTTGAGGACTGAGACTACTTAATTTTTGTTAATGTATTTCAAGTGCCCATAACAGTAATTAATAAATAGGACGTGCATAGTAAACGCTTGCTTTCTTGCTTGATTGACCGAGATTCTGTATAGCTCACTTGCAAGCAACATAAGAACATTTTTCTTCTATGCCAAATATGCTATTCTGTGTGTATTTTATCTAGCTCGATAAGAAGCAGCATAGTTGATAGAATATATTTTTATAGGATATATTTTTCTTGGCTCAAAGGTGGGCATATTAAGATAATCTAGCAAGGAATGACTGAATTATGGCTACTCAGAGGAGCTCCTGGAACAACAGTGAATTGACCCCATTCTGTTTCTCACTTTTGTTTTATTGACCCATGCAATGAGTAGCATAATTCATTACTAAATGTTTCTTGACTGTTTAAAATTTTGTGTACTGGTTATTTTCATTTTTTAATGAATGATTTATAGGATAAGGATAAGATAATTTAAATTACATTCTGGAGTTGGGAAGACCTGAGCTAAAATCCAACTTCAGACACTTACTGGTTATCTGACCTTGGGCAAATCACTTAACTGTCTTCAGCCTCAGTTTTTTCATTTGTAAAATGGGGATAATAATAGCCCTTACCTTTCTTGGTTGTTGTAAAGATAAAATGAGGTAATATTTGTAAAAAGCGTTGCAAACCTTTAAGCATTATATAAATGCTAGCTGTTATTCTAACTCCAATTCAACTTGCCAGGAAACTATTCTTCCAGCTTAGCAATCAACAGATTGGCAGGAGGCTTGGAGCACTTTACGAATTTTATGTATGCTCTGCATTTTTGAGCTTTTAAAGAAATTTTTCAGAGAAAGGAAGTCAAGTGAAACTGGTACTTTTGCTCTAGACTAAAGCTCTTATGAGCCCATCTCATTAATTTCAAGTAGATAGGTTGCTTCATAGTAGGACTGTTTGGGGTTTACTTCCTGAGGTGAGATAGAAAGTGGTGACCTCAATGGAAGATCACATCCTGTTCTGTCCAGTGGGTGGACACAAGTGTGGTCAATTCTACTCACTTCCTCCAAAGAGAGACAGGGTAGAAAAGCGCTCCTCACCCCAACTGCCTTCCCCAGTGCTCTCTTCCAGGCACCTTATGTCAAATCTTTTATAAATTTTAACGTGTTTACTCTTATTATAGGAGAAAGAGGGCATTTATAATAATGATTTAAGATTCCTGATGATCCTGCTCCACTCCCAGGAGATGAAGAACTTATGGAAGAGAGAGTCATCAGGTCCTCAAGTGAATCTGTGATCTCACTGGTTTGGGTGTTGCATTCAATGATGCGGATTTTGATCCTCACTGCCCCCACCCCCAATCCCTGTTTATCTTGTATCCTGAGGGTGACCCTTATCCATGTCTGCCCACAAGCCCATAACAAGAGTTCAAGCCAATGTTCTGCAGGTTTTCCTCCCTCTCTCGGGACATACCAGTGTAATACTTGGGTTCTCCAATAGTCATTCCATGGCCTCCCCACATGACCAGCTAGTATTTTTTTTCCTGCATCTATATGTCCCTGATGATATCTTTTACTTTAGTTCTTCTTCAGAGTTCTTTGTTTAGGATATGTTGCTGTCTGCTCATGACCACCATGAGCTTTCCCATTGACTTTTTGGGGAAGCTTGTTTAATTTTTCAACAGTTTTCCATCACCCACATCCATGTAAAATATTCTTATTAAAAAGGATGAGTTTTGTTTCTGGGAGAAGTTTGCAGTTATTAATGAAGAAAACTGTGCTTTACTATTGTTATTGATATCACTAATAGTGTTTATTAATAATAATGCATATTAATAATAATAATAAATGCCATATCTTGCTTAAACAAATATCTAGATCTGCCATTGTAGCCAGGTGGGGAGTTGCATGGTAAATAAGCTTCTTGTGCCAGTATTCATCAGTAATTGTTCTGCATTTCATAGTGTTAGAAAATTACCTGGGACTCTAAGATGTTAAGTTAATTGCCCAGGATCTCATATTCAGTATTTATCAGAGACAATCTTGAACCAGTGTCACCCTGACTCTGAGGCCAACCTCTATCCATTCTCCTTTCTTGCCCCCCTCACATTTATATAGTACTTGAAGGTTTACTTAAAACATTCCTCAAAGTGATCATGTGATAGGTCATACAAGTATAATTATTCCCATTTTGCAGATGAGCTCATTGAGCCTTAGAGACAGAACTTTCCAATGGTGACACAGCTAGTAAACATCAGAGCTGGGATTTGAACCCAGGTTTCCTGACTTTAAGTCTAAAGATCTTTGTACTACATTTACGAGTGCAGTTTCTTTCAAATCTTTGAGTCTCCTAGACCAGCACTCTTTCCAGTGCATAATGAAGAATTATGAAGCTCAATTCTTATTGAGATTAATCTAATAATCCAACTCCCCAGTCTTGACTATCTTTCCCCTTTTCAACTGAAGAAGAATGCCAGAAATTAAAAACATTGCTTAGACAGTACCTTAATACTGTCTGTATACCCAGCAGGCAAACTCCAAAAGATGAAGATGATTTTATCATTTGTCCCTTGGGTTTGCACTAACACCCTGGCTTTAGCTCATGGGTGGAGAAATCTCAGAGCATCATGCAATACTTACCATTGTGTCCAGACGTCCAATAACTTCAAACGAAAAATCAACACCATCCTCCGTCATTTCAACCAGAACATCTTGGATGGGTTTCTTGTAGTTCTGAGGGTCAATGCACTCAGTAGCACCTAACTCTTTGGCCTTTGCAAATTTGTCCTTGTTAATGTCCACCCCAATGATCCGGGAAGCTCCAGCTGACTTGCAGCCCATGATCACTGACAAGCCAACGCCTCCCAGGCCAAAGACAACACATGTAGAGCCAGGAGTGACCTGTGTGGTCAGAGAACATGAGAGCTTAGATTTACTCACCCCTGAGTAGTGTACTTATACAATCTTTGTCATGCTTAAGTCAATCTAAAATTCCCATGAATGATTTAGTAAGTTTTTGCTGTACAGAGAGCTAACAACAAAAGCCTCAAGGATTCAATAGATCATTTAACCTCTCTGAGCCTTGTTTTCTTCATGTGTAAAACAAAAGGGTTGAATTCCACTTTCTCCAAGGTATTTTAAAGCTCAAAAAAATTTAATCAGGAAGGAAGTGTCAGCTACTCAACTCCAGGGTTACTTGGCTTTAGCCATTTTATGCAGGAAGCAGAGAATTGTAAGAGACTGTGAGAAGTGACCGAAGATGTCATTGAAGTTATGTGAAAAAATTGCAGTGATGCTCCCACATAATCAACATGTCTTATGGCTTACTTCAAGGATCTATGATTTCATTATTAGGGGTCATTTCCCATACTGGTGCCAAGTAACAATGTTGTCAAGCCTTTTTGTATTGTCTTCATGACCTTCTGGGCCTGAAAAATTCATCAACCTACAGTCAACCTGATGATAAACATTTCCAAGCTTAGTTAGGATGGACTTCCAAGGAGAAATAAGTGACCTAGGCAACTAGGTGATGTAGTGGATAGAACACTTGACTTGGAGTGAGCAAAACCTGAGTTCAAATCCTGGCTTAGACACTTACCAGTTGTGAGACCCTGAGCAAGTCACTTAATCTTTTTCAGTCTAAGTTTCTTCATCTCCAAAATGAGGATAATAATAGCACCTAATTCATAGTGTTGTTGTGAGGGTTTTATTGAGATAACATCTCTATCTACCTATACCTTTCTACCTATCTGCCTATCTTACCTATCTACCTACCTACCTACCTACTTATCTATTTATCTATCTACCTGTCTGTCTATCTATCTATCTATCTGTCTATCTGTCTATGTTAGTACTCTGTCCATTTTGCCATCTCTCTGCCTATATGCTTTACATATGAGGATACTGAGGCCCAGAGAGATGAGGTGACTTGCTCAAAGCTGCGTCATCAATGATATTTGAACTTCTGATTACAGAGGATTTTCTCATTAGACAAGATGCAGCTCTGAAGCACTACCCTGACCAATTAAAATGTAATTGGGAAATATTTAATAAAATAAATAAAAATGAGATACAATAGAACACTACTTTGTGGTTTTCTCAGTCACCACGAGAGTCTGTTCCTATTTGAACTTCACCATACACCATTAGACCAACCAGCTTGAGACCTTTTTGACTTATAATTTTTTCACTTATATTAATCATTAATAATGCATTATATAAAATGTTGAAATTTTATCAATTTTATAATTGGAATTCATCTGCCTTGAAATGTGATGACCTTAATCTTGATTCTGTGTTATGTAACAAGTCATTTTCTATGATTCTATTGCACAAGGAGGCACGCTAAAGCTGTTAATGATTAGCCATGTACTTGGGTTGTTTGTTTGCAAGTGAAAATATGACAAGAAAATGCTAGTTATAGGATCATAGTCATATATTATTAACTTTTTTATTCCCCCCAATTTGAATTCTTATGACATAGTCAGTTCAAAAGCAATAGCACTGTATCTAGGTTCTATCAAGTCCACTGAGGAAAAGATAATATTTGTGAATATGACTTAGAATCACAGAAGTTCAAGTATTATAAGCAGGGTATGCTAGTAAATGTATAACAACTGATTTGTATAACAACTGATTTTCTGGGAAAGGGAAGGACACAGGACGTGCTTTTAAAGTTTAATTGACCTTCTTAATATTTTCCCTATCACTTTCTTAAGTGTAGAAGCCAGCAAAACAATAAAGTACTGATTTGTAAGCCAATTTTTGAAGTCTAAATGCTCACACTTAAAATTTTAAACTTGCTTCAGCATACCCCTAGTTACAATCCATGATGATGAGGAGCAAGAATGTTGTTCTCAGATTGCAGGACCAGTTTAATCATTAACTAGCTCCCACTGTCCCTTTCTCAAATTCCCATCCAAGAAGGATACCATACTGATTCCTCTCCTCTTCCCTCACCCCATTCTGGTACTCAACTCTCAGTACTCCCCACCTTATTCCACTGATGAAATGGATTGAATGCTGAGCTTGAAGTCAGGAAGACCTGAGTCCATAGATGTGCCTCCCCTGGTGTTGTGATTAGAACATGATATATAGCTGGTACATTGATATAGACAGTCACCTAAATGGGCAATTTCTGTAAGCTCTTTTTATATCAGGAATCACTAACCAGCAGATGATACCACTCTGATGGCAGAAGATGAAGAAAAATCAAGAAACCTCTTAATGTGGGTGAATGAGGAGAGTATAAAAGCTGGCTTAGAGCTTAACATCAAAAAACAGCAACAACAAAAAAAAAAAAACAAGCTAAGACTTTGGTAACTCATCCCATCACCTCCTGGCAAATAGAGGGAGAAGAAGTGGATATAGTATCAGATTTTATCTTTTGGGGCTCATTTTGGGATCATTGTAGATGGTGACTGCAACCATGAAATTTAAAAAAAAAATGCTTGCTCCTTGGAAGTCTCCTATGGAAAATCTGGATAGCATACTAAAAGGAGAGACATCATCTTGCCCACAAAGGTCCATATAGTTGAAGCTATGGTTTTCCCAGTAGTAATGTATGGCTGTGACTCAGACTAGAAGGAAAGCTGAGAGCTTCAGAATCGATGCTTTCAAATTGTGGTGCTAGAAAAGATTTTTGATAGAACCTTGGAGAGCAAGGAGATCAAATCAGTCAAGACTTAAAGAAATACTTAAATACTTAAAGAAATTAATTCAGATTGTTCTCTGGAAGCTCCAATACTGAAGCTGGAACTTAAATACTTTGTACTCTTAATGAGAAGATGGGACTCATTGGAAAAGACCCTGATGTTGGGAAAGATTGAAGGAAAAAGAAAGGGGGCAGCAGAGGGTGAGATGGCTAGATTGTGTCATGGAAACAAGGAACATGAGCCTTGATAGACTTTGGGAGATAGTGGAGGATAGAAGTGCCTGGTGTGCTATGCTCTATGGGGTCACAAAGAGTTGAGAGCATGACTGAACGACTAAATAACAACAACAACAGATGAGTCAGGGGAAGAGAGAAATTTGGTGGAAACCAATGGGTGATGATAAACAGATCACAACCAAGATGGTGGGATAGGGGACTGCATTACAGATCATTTCACCTATAAGCTAATGGGAAAGGATGTAACTAGATCTATAAGGAATCATGTAGGCTGGTGAGGAGGAGAACTTTAGACTCTGGCCTGTGTTGGTTTCCTTCACAGTCTTCAGTCTTTAAAGGCAATATTTAATATCGGATTAGAGTTGATTGAGGTGCTCTGACTCCAGGCTCATTGTTCTTATTGACCTATTCGATTTTCTTCTACTTGGTCTTCAACCTTGGTCAGCACCTATATGGTAAAAACAACCAGTCCCAGGTGGCACCAGGAAGGCGGTCCTGCATTTTGTGGAGACTTTTGTTTTTGTGTTTATTTTTTCTCCCAGGTACTTTGTGGAAGAACCAGCAACACGAGGTGCTTTCCTGGCCTGACTAAAGTAACAGCAGCAGTAGCAGCAGCTACGGGAGCTAACTTCAGCCACAGATGGATCTGTTATTTGGCTCCAGAGGCACTTGCTGAGCGGGTCTGCAGTGCCTTCCAAACTGAATCTCAGCATGAAAGTGAAGACCACAGTCTGGCTCTAACCAGAGTCTGCTGTGGGCTACAGTGAATCTTGTGCCAGACCACTCATTCTTTCACCATCCATCTTATCCACGCCTCAGGTGGTAGAACTCTGATCTGGATAATGGGGTGCTGGGATTAGGTGGTGAATTGTCTCATGGGGAAAATAACTTTTACGGGTAGAACCCCAGCCTGAACGAGATGCAGCTATGCTAAAACTAATAGATTCAGAGATTGCCCATCTATCCTTTTCAGACTCTTGCTGGAATTGAGCCGAGTTTTGGGTTGGAATTGCTGGAATTGAGTTAGGGTTAATTTTCCTGCTTCCTTAGTCTTCACTTCTTATTTTTCTGCTCTGTTCTTTATCTGAAATCTCCTGTAATGCAAACTGGTGTGAGAAGTTGGGGATGAACATTGCACTGCAGAAATTAACTTTTTGGAGAAAGAAAGGGAGTGGAGGGGGCAGGGTGAAGGAAAGTGCTTTGAAGAGGGGTACATAGGAATCTACTCAATCTGGTGGTGGCCAGATGCCTAGGAAATATAAGTTAAGAGAGTTCAGTAGCTGAGAGAGTTTGCCTTTCACTCCACCCCCCTCAGGATCTCAAGCAATGGATTGCTATGGGCCTTCAACTGTAGAGTAAAACACTACCCTGTGGGTTGCCCAGAGAGGCCACAGTGAGCCTGTCCCTGCTAGTAGACTTTCTTAATCTCACCTTGGAAGGAATAATAAAGTTTGTTAAAGTTATGTCTTTCTTAGGACGATGCTTTTTATCTGGACTCCCTTGCTCTATGACCATCTAGTCCAATTTTTTACTTTTTTTTTCTTATAGATAAATTTAGACCCAAAGAATGACTTACGTAAAGTTACATAATTTATATAATTTAAGTATCAGAGCCAGGATTCAAACTTATGGTCTCAGTTGCCAAATCCAATGCTCTTTGCACTAGCCTACCATGTTTCCTTGTAAGAAAATATTTCCTTTTTGGCTACTGGTCCAAGTGTCAATCCTTTGGTTATGCATCTTGTACCTTGTAGGCTGATCTATTGAGTGAAATAGATTGAAGCATACCCTCTTTCTCACCTTGGCAACTTTTACTGCAGAACCATAACCGGTGGAAAATCCACAGCCAACCAGGCAAACTTTTTCCAGAGGAGCGGATGAATCGATCTTCGCAACAGAGATTTCATCGACCACTGTGTACTCACTGAAGGAGCTTACTCCAAGGAAATGATGAATTGGCTTCCCTCGGCATGTAAATCTGGTTGTACCATCTGGCAAGGTGCCTCTAGGGGCACTTAGGCTAATCAAGAAAAGACACACACACACCACGTGACATGAGACATGGGCATCAACACAAATACAATTCCAGTGCTACCCCAAGGGAAAATAGTAGAAACCTACTCATTTTCAGAGCAAAGGTTGCCATTTGGGTGCTTACAAATTTTGCATTTCTTGCACTGTGGAGTAAAGAGTGGGATGACTTTGTCACCTATGGGGAGAAGAGAAAGTATTGTTAAAATCTAGAATTACAAGATATTAAAATTTGATGTTCATCTTGTCCAAGCCCCATTTTATAGAAGAGAAAACTGGGTCCCAGTGATAGGAAACAAAATTATATATTTTTTTTTGTTTTTTTCTTTTTTGGTGAGGCAATTGGGGTTAGATGACTTGCTCAGGGTCACACAGGTAGTTAAGTGTCATGGGTCTGAGGCTGGATTAGAACTGAGGTCCTCCTGACTCCAAGGCTGGAGCTTAAACAATTGCACCACCTAGATGCCGCTATACCTCACTTTTTGAGGCATGTAATTTCTGCATCCATTCTCTCATTTGATACTCACAACAACCTTCTAAGGCACGCTCCCATTTTGGGGAGATGGGGAAATTGAGCCTTAGATAGAGTGATTTATTTGAAGTTCCTAGCTAGAAAGTTGCAAAAATATGATATAAACCCAGGTCTTCTGATATTTATCTAGAACTCTTTCTACTGCCTCCCCATATACATAAACAGAGAAAGAATCTGTGGGTAGCAGCACACTACCTTTGACATGAAACAATTCCACATCTCCCTCTGCTTCTGTATATTTTTGCATATGTTATGTTCCGTGGTAGAATATAAGCTCCTTGAGGGCAGGGGTTATTTTGCTTTTGTCCTTGTATCCTCAAACCCTAGTATAGTACCTGGTGCATAATAGTTGCTTAATAAGTGTTTTTAGATTGATCAGAGGCATACAGTGGAAAGGGCACTGGCTCTGGGGTCAGAGGTTCAAATTCCACCTCAGATATTTACTATTTGTGGGACCTTGGACACATTGCTTAACTTCCCTGGTCCTCATTTTTCTCATCTGTGGAGTTGGTTGGCTTAAAAGGATTCTGAGGCCCCATCCAGCTCTATATCTCTGGGCCTGGGATTGACTGACTGATTGCATTGTCTGCAAGGTAAGACTCATGGGAAATGGATACTGGCTGGTCACTATCATGTTAGTCTCTGTGCCTGCTCTGTCATGGGCAACTGGTCCAGCAGAGAAGTACAAAAGTTCAAAATTCCTCATGTGAATTTTAGCGCATGGATCTTAGAATGGATAGGGCTCTACAATTCTGTCAGATGTTAGGCAGATGTGGTATTTCATATTGGTTTGGGGCACATGGGAAATAAAAACTTTTCAGTGCAAGAAAAAGTAAAATGCCTTAGTTTTTCTCCCTGTGTATTTTATACCAATATTATCTTTTGTTGGATATCCTTACCTCTCTCTCTCTCTCTCTGTCTCTCTCTCTCTGTCTCTCTCTCTCTCTCTCTGTCTCTCTCTTTATTTATTTTTTTGGTAAGACAATCAGGGTTAAGTGACTTGCCCAAGGTCGGACAGCTAGTAAGTGTCTGAGGCCAGGTTTTACCTCAAGTCCTCCTGACTCTAGGGCTGGTGTTCTACCCAGTGTGCCACCTATCTTCTCCACTTACTTCTTTCTCAAGGGAATATTTTTTCAATGGGGATAATAATAGGACTGATGTGATGCTTGCTTTATATATATTCATTTACATGTTGTCTCCCCCAGTAGCTGTAAGCTTCTTCAGGGCAGAAACTGTGTTTTGCCTCTTTTTGTATCCCCAGCGCTTAGCACAGTGTCTGACACATAGTAGGCACTTAATAAATAATTATTGAATTGAATTAATAGCTAACATTCATATAGCACTTCAAGTGCTTTACATGTATTACCTTGTGCTGTAGGTGCTATTATTATCCCTGTTTCACAGACTAGGAAACTGAGTCAGATAGCAGTTAAGTGACTTGCCCAGGATCACACAGCCAGTAAATGTCTGAGGCAGAATTTGAACTCAGGTATTCCTGACTCCAGACCAAAGAAAAATCAAACATTTTAGAATGTAAGAATTTGAAATATGGTTAAAATGAGTATTATGGATTTTTCTGTAGAGTTTCATTATCTGTCATTTTTTTCTCTGTTCTCCACTACCAAGGACTGTGACTGATTATTCAATAAAATGTGAATAAGCAGATATATTGTAACTGGCAGTGGCCGTAATTGAAGCTTGCAGTTATTTTTACCTTTCATCTTCAAAGAACTTTAACCATGTCCATCAATATTCAGTCATTTCTTTCTCATTCAGAGCATATACTTGTGGTTGGGGATGATGCAGCCCTCACTGTAAAGCTGGAAGCTGCCTGACTACCTCAACTGTCTTCCATTTGAAATTTTTGTCCATCAACAACATTATCTTTCCTGTCTACTAGCTTGAACAGAAAGTAAGAATTTATTTATTTATTTTTATTTATTTTATTTTTTTAGGCAATTGGGGTTAAGTCATTTGCCCAGGGTCACACAGCTAGTAAGTGTCAAGTGTTTGATTTGGGGTTGGATTTGAACTCAGGTTCTCTTGACTTCAGGGCTCGTGCTCTATCCACTGCACCACCTACCTGCCCCCAGAAAGTAAGAATTTTAAAAAAAACAAACTCTAATGTTCCGCTGTTCTTTGTATTTCACCTGGTTTTACAGAAGTCACCTCGTCTCCAACGCTTTCCACAATCCCTGCAGCCTCATGCCCCAGGATTATTGGGATGGGGTAATGCCATGACCCACTTATCACATGGTGATCAGAGCGACAGATTCCTGTTGCCACAATCTGCAAGAGAATAAGAGGATGATGACACCTTTGAGAGTTTATAGGAGCTTCTTGGGACATATGCATGTCATGCACACATCTCTTGAATGCTTGTTACTGTATACAGTATAATACTGTATACAGTTACTGTATACAGTAATCATGTATTATATACATGATAACTTGTTACTGTATACAGTAACAATCCACAGAGGCAGGAAAGTGAAGGAGATCATAGAACAGCTAGCTGCCCCATGTGGCTAGAATGGAGACACCAAGAAGGTGAGGAGTGGGAA
>NW_020954599.1:0-5409 GCF_900497805.2 Vombatus ursinus | reverse complement strand
GTCTTATTGAGCCTGTATTTCATTGTATAGGCAATAGAAAACCATTGCAATTTTTTAAACAAAATCATGTCATGGCCAGATTGGTACCTTAGGATTATTTCTTCTTTTTTGTGTGGGGGGGAGAATTTCTAAAAATTAAATTAACATTTTATTTTTTAATAACATGTAAAAACAATTTTTAACATTCATTAAAAATTTTTTGAGTTTCAAATTGTCTCCCTCTCTACCTCAATTTGGTATAGGTTACACATGTGCAGTCATGCAAAATACATTTACATATTAAGGAATATTTATTTTTGCGTTAACTCTGTGAGGGAGACAGTGAATGTGTTCTTTATTTGACCTCACAGATGATGAGATGAGAACTCTAAGAAGTGACTCGTTAAAATTCACATAGCTTGTAAGTGACTTGAGCCCAGTTCTTCTGACTTGTTGGCTACTGTCTGTTTTAACTTACAATAAGCAGTGTGATAGAATGGAAAGATCATTGGCTCTGAAATCAGAAGACCTGGGTTCAGATCTTGCTTCTGATGCTTACTTTACCTCCCCTATTACTTTGGGCAAATTATCCAACCTTCCTGGGCCTCAATTTCCTCTTCTGGATGTTCTAGATGGCCTCTGAGGTACCTTCCAGCTTTTGACCTATGGCTTATTTATCAATGGCCTCTTCTGTAGTAGCACAGAGATTCTCACCAGGCTGTTTTTGGGCTGGTGGGTGTGGGAGGAAAGACTCCTGATCTATTCTCCCATCCCATCTAAGTGCAAAGACTATACAGCTTATCTCTTGGCATTGTTCAACCCCCAGACTTAATCACTGTCCATTTCCTTCCCTCAGGTAGTGGTCTAATGTTTCAGAATTTGAAAATGATCTGTTTCCTTTTCCAGAAAAAAAAATCAACTTTAGTGTTGGAACTGCAGCCAATGTTGAACATAATTATCATTTTATAACTTGAGGGTTTCTTTTCTTTTTTCTTTTTTACCTTAATGCGAACTTCATTGGCCTTGGGTGGGGCAACTTCTACTTCCTCAATGGACAAGGGTTTGTTGAGCTCCCAAAGAACAGCAGCTTTGCATTTAATGACCTGGAAAATGAAACAGAAATGAGGTGAGTGGCTAGGGATCCCCTCTGCTAAACAGTCATACTAACTTTATAAACCTGAGAGGCAGTTTGAGTTTGAGATGTGTATGAAGCATAGATGTGAGAAATATCCAGCAAAGAGATGGACATTTGGTACAGGAATTCAAGAACGATGCATGAGCAAAATATGGAGACTTGGGAGTCCTGCCTGTGTTCATGATCACTAAATCCTGGGGAGCCAGCTATGTGCTGGAGCCAGCTCACACTTGCTGATAAATTTTCAGTGTGAGCATTTATACCTCAGAAATCAGCAAAGCTACAAATCAGGGCTCGCTTTAGTATTTTCTTGATTATCTAGACTTAAGAAAATGTTAATAATATGGATTAAACTTAAAAATACGGCATGCTTTTTGGAGAGTTCAGACACCCATTTGTTAAACATTTAGTAGCACAATCTTTACAGGAGCTGATGAGATCACACACACACACACACACACACACACACACACACACAGACTGTGTATTGAGAATTCCTGTTATTAACTTTTTCTGTGTGTCATCTATACGAGGGCTCATGGGTAGACCAAATATTTCTCCCCTGAGGTACTATAGTAAATTGTCTATCCCACTAGAAAGTTAGTTGTCTCTAGGTAAAAGGCTAGTCAAGTCAATACATTCATTAAAGTGCCCACTATGTACTGTGTTAAGCAACAAGGATGCAGCATCTTTTGGTATTCCAGAGAAGCTATTGGATCCCTTTTCAGAATGATTTTAAATGCATACAATAAAATACATAGGATTACAAAGAAAACCAATTATATAGACACATCATTATCAAAATTTTTTTTAAAAAAACTTCACAGAGTGCAGGTGAAGAACCCTGACAGATAGAAAAAAAAGAAGAGAGAGAAACGAGGGAAAAGAAAGAACCTTGGGGTAAACACACATAGAAGATTGGACAGATGACTCCTTTATCCAATCCTGCCCAGGATATATCTGGAGTATATCTCAGGACAGCAATGGCTGACTTTTTAATTCTCAAGTCAGGAAAGTCTTTGATCAATATACTAATTTTACATTAGAAAATAATTTTGAGGGGCCTCTTGTGCATTTACATTAACTTTAAAGGTTTAGCAAGACATGGAAATTGAATCAAATGATTTCATTCGAGGGACCACTTTATAATAGTCTCTAAATTATGGCTCTAATACTTAGCACCAAGTCATTGATAACCTAAAGTAATAGAAATTTCAGTATTAAGTCTTCCAACATTAATCAAGCCAAGTCAAGTAACATTTACAAAGCCTCAGTGTTCTCATCTGTAAAATGAGCATAGCAATAACTAGTACCTTTTTCAAAGGTTTGTTGTAAAGATCACAAGATAAAGATGTAAAGTGCTTCACAAATCTGAACGCTCTATGAAAATGCCATTACTATTATTAAATCATTCCTATAATTACAATTATTAAATTACCATTTGGTATTACTATTATTAAATTTCTCTTTGCTATTACTATTTTAAAATCATTACTATTATTATTATTAAATCATTACTGTTACTATTATAAAATTACTCTTCACTATTACTAATATTAAATTAATATTTACTATTGTTATTAAATCATTACTATTATGAAATTACTATTCACTATTATTGTTATTAAATCATTCCTATTATTAAGTGACTTTATTAATTACTAAATAATTACAGTTATTACTATTACTATTTACTACTATTATTAAATCATCCTATTAAATTACTATTAATTATTACTATGTACTATTCTTATTAAATCATTGCTATTATTACCATTACTGTTATTAAATTGTTATTTACTATTATTATTATTATTAAATCATTCCTTTTATTAAATTACTAACTACTATTATTATTACTAAATCATTACTATTACTGCTTACTATCATTACTATTAAATCATTACTATTATTCAATCTCTAAATGCACTCACATTCACACATAAAAATGATTTCTCTATATCTATCCTCCACTGAAGTCTTAGGCTGATATTTCATAATTCTGTGAACATGTCCCTGGATGTTGGGGAGCAATGTCAAAAGAAAATAAGTTCTGTCCTTTTTCATCCTCTTTCTTCCTCTTCTCTCCCCTGTCCTCCTCTCCTTCTCTCTTACCAGAACTAATGCTCAGTTATAAACACATTTAATCAGTATTTGTGGGCCAATGGTGGGAGTCTAGACACTACAATTTCCACTGCTTTATGGGTCTTAATGATTTGATGCTAGGTGTTAGAACACTAAGTCATATATAACGCAGCCCTCCCAATTCCACTAATGAAATAATTTCTCTGACTCCAGTCCCTTGTTTTCTTTAAGAAATAAACACAATGATACAGGAGAAAACATGAATTATGTTCTTCTAATGTAAAGTTAGCTTCTTGATTAAAAGACTTAACCGAGTTTAGACTTAGCCAAATCTGGTTTGAAGTTAGCTCCCTATATAACTGTGCATTTCTTTTAGACATGGAAGGAGACAAATGTGAATGGTTAGATACACAGGCTAGACACAATTGAAAAAAAATAATATATTGGTACTGCAGAATTTTCTCTCAGGAAACAAATCATACCTTGCTGCTAATTATTTTAAGGACTATCTTATTCATAGATTCAGTCAATAACACTGCATCTAGCTCCTTATGAATTATATTGATAAGGCTATAAATAATGGGTAAGTAAAGTTTCGGCTTACTTTTCCTGCTGTGGCCATCCTGCGTTCAAAGTTTTCCCTTTGCCGTGCAGGCCAATGGACTGTGCCTGAATTTCTTCTGACTCCCTAGCTGCCTCCTTGAGCAAAGCAGAAAGATCACAGGAAGCTCTGTCTCTGTTCTGGATTAATATGCTCTCTCAAACACATGACTTTGGCCTTTGAAACTCCTCCCACTAGCTGATCTTTCATTCTGCTACCTGATAGACAAGAAAATCCACTAAGACAATATTTGTCAGTGTATCATGACTGTAGTAAAAAAATCCCTGCAAATAATCCTTCTATTGCTTTGCCTTTATTTTCCTTCCCCAGCCCTACTCAGCATCCAGATAAAATGTAGGGGAAAATGACAGTTAACTTGAAGTATTTCAAGGGTTATCATGGCTGAGAGAATAAATTGTGATATTTGGCTCCACAGGCAAATGAGGATTAAAGGAACATAACTTTAGAAGTGTAAGTGACTGAAGAGATCTAGTCCAGATCCACTATTTTATAGACCGAGTCCAGATGAAGGAAGGAAAGAAGGAGGGGATGAAGGGAGAAGGGAAGGAAAGAAGCAAGGAAGGAAGGGGAAAAAGGAAGGAAAAATGGAAGGAAAGAAAGGGAGGGAGGAAGCAAGAAAGAAAGGAAGAAAGGAAGGAAAGAAGAATGGAAGGGGGAGGAAGAAAGGAAGAGAGGAGGGAAAAAAGCATTTATCAAGCACCTACTATGTGACAGGTACTATGCTAAGTGCTTTACAACTATATCCTTTGATCCTTTAAACCACTCTGAGAAGGAGGTGCTATAATTATCCTCATTTCTGAGTTGCAGAGACAGAGACAGGTAAGAGGTACTACTGGCCTGGGCCACCTAGCTAGGAAGTATCTGAGGCTCGATTTGAATTAAGGTCTTCCTGACTCCAGCTCAGTGCTCTGTCCACCTTGCCTGGCATGAGAGGAAGTAAATGGGATTAAAGCAATGAGGACAGCTCTGTGACACAGTAGATAGTGTACCAAGCCTAGAATCAGCAAGATTCTTCTTCTTGCATTCAAATTTGGCCATAGACACTTACCAGCTGTGTGACCCTCAGCCCGTCACTTCACCCTGTTTGCCTCAGTTTCCTCATCTGTAAAATGAGCTGGGGAAGGAAATGGCAAATCATGCCAGTATTTTTGCTAAGGAAACCCCAAATGGGGTCATGAAAAGTCTGACATGATTGAACAAGAATAAAAATTAAGGCTACCAAAAAAATTAAAGCCAAAGAGAGAAAATTCTACACGTGGAAGAGTACGTTCCTGTCTCAGACTTTCTTTTCGCTTCCTGAGGAAGCACTCACCATCCTCAAGTCTTGTGGGAATTTCCACTTGGCTGTTTGGTGCCTTCTTTGCAATTCCAAAGTAATAGAAGACTTCACATTTGTCTGGCGCTATATTGTTTACAAGGTGTTATCACACATTATTATGCTCCATCCTTAACAACAGCCCTGGGAGACTGGCAGGTATGATCCTGGGACTGCCTGCATCATGTCCTTACTATTGAACTGACCCTCAGTCAATCACAAGTCATTAAGTGCCTACACTGGGCCAGATACTCTATTAGGTTCCAGGAGATT
>NW_020954598.1:27560642-27566579 GCF_900497805.2 Vombatus ursinus | reverse complement strand
GAGAGAGAGAGGGAGGGAAAGAGGGAGAGAGAGGGAGAGAGGGAGAGAGGGAGAGAGAGGGAGAGAGGGAGAGATCAATCACCAACTCACAGGATTGTTAAGACCAAATGAAGGGGCATCTAGGTGGCACAGTGGATAGAGTACTCCTGGAGTCAGGAGGACCTGAGTTCAAATTCAGTCTCAGACCAAACACGTGACACTTACTAGCTGTGTGACCCTGGGCAAGTCACTTAACCCCAATTGCCTTAAAAAAAATGATCGAATGAAAAAATTTATGCAAAGCCAAACCTTATAGTGCTATATAAATGCTAGCCAGCAGTAGTAGGCCCTTCATAAATGCTTATTGATTGATTTGTTGTAAAGAAAATGCTTTGTAAAGTTGTGGCTAATAAGGGAAAGGGAAGGAAACAAGCATTTATTAAATATCTGCTATATGCCAGGCACTGTGCTAAGCACTTTACAAATATCTTATTTGATCCTCAAAATGACCCTGGGAGGTAGGTGCTGTTAGTATGTACTCATTTTATAGTTGAGGAAACTGAGGCAAGCAGAGGTTAAATGACTTGCCCAGGGTCACACAGCTAGCAAGTGTCTGTGGCCAAATGTGAACTCAGGTCTTCCTAAATTCAAGTACCTTATCCACTGCTCTAACTAGCTGCCTACTATGTGATGGGCACTGGGCACAAATCTGTGAGAGCGATAGTATGAGCATTCCTATTCCCCATTTTACATATGAGGAAACTGATGTGCAGAGAGTTGAGGCAATTTGCCAGTGGTCACATAGGCAGCAATGGATGCTTTAGGTCTCCTGAGGCCAAGTCCAAGGTCATTTCTCCTACTTTTCAGCTGCCTTTCAAGATGGGGAGGAGGAAGGGTGGAAGGAAGGGAAGGAGAGAAGGAAGAAGCCAGCCAGGCTGGAGCCAGGGAAGAGAGACAGTGTGTGTGTGTGTGTGTGTGTGTGTGTGTGTGTGTGTGTGTGTGTGCATATGAAGTGAGTACGGGTGTGTGTGTGTGTGTGTGTGTGTGTATGTCTGCTTGCAGGGCTGGGGGTACAGCAAGGTGGAGAAAAGCCTGCCTGTCTAATGGTAAATGCTTTGAGGATTGAGGACGTGTGAGTGGACAAAGACTGCATCGGTGGCCAAGAAACCTAGGAAATAAATATAGGCTCAGGAGGAGGAGTTCCTCAAAAGCTTTCTTAACCAGGTCAGGTTGCTTTGCTGAGGAGCAAGTCACTAAGCCTTAGTTTCATGATCTGTTCAGTGGGCGTGAGCGCCAACAATTCTTCATTGATTTCAGGGCTTCAGGGGTGATGACACCAAAGGATGGGACTCAGGGCCCACGGTCTCCTAGATTTCCTTCAGTCTCTCTTTCCATTCCCTTTAGTTCTACCCCCAGGTTCCACCCCCCTCTAGGCAGACCAGCTGGTTACCTGAAGAGCTGAACTTGCTTCCTACCTGTCTCCCCCACTGTCCAGGGAAGCAACACAACACAATACAACACAATTCAGTTGCAATGCAAGGCAACACAAAGCAACAAACAGATATTGAGAACCAACAGAATCTGGTACTAGGAGTGAGTTGAATTACATAGTTTAGCTTAGGAATCTCACAGTCTATCAGGGGGCTAAGACACAAGCAAAGAGAACTACAATATGCAATATCACGCGGTAACTGCAAACCACGTGCCGTGGGAGGTCAGACACAATCAGAAAAAAAGCATTCAGATGCCAGCCACTTCCCTTCAAGCTTTCCCAGAGATGCACGGGCCCTGGGTAGAGGAAAAAAGGCTTGGAATGAGGTTGGTGGGCGCCTGGACAGAAGTTCCCCAGAATGCAAAGGAGCCCTATTCCCATTATGTCCCTGGGCAGGGACACAAGCTGTGCTCCTGGGACCCTCCCACTCTCAACCCCCTGCATTCCAATGATCAGTCACCCTCGAGCTGAGCTGTAGGCCTCGCAGAACGTAACTATTGAAAGGGAAACCACACGCCACCTTGTCCGACCTGCACGGGTACAGAGACATCACGGAATAATGGCATCAGGAGAGGTGGGGGTTTAAATTCTTGATGCTATCAAGCTGTGCAACCAACAACAAATTCCTTCACCTCTCTGAACCTCAGATTCCTCACCTGTAAAATGTCAACAACAATACCCATCATGCCTACCTCAGAGCCTTTTCTTCTCAAGGCTAGCCATCCCCATTTGATCCATCTGACCCAGGCAGGGCACACTTTCAAGCCTATCCACCACCCTGGGCTGCCCTTCTCAGGATGGGCTCCAGCCAGCAGTCAGTCACCTCCCTCATTTCTTTTTTTTGGCTAGGCAATGGGGTTAAGTGACTTGCCCAGGGTCACACAGCTAGTGCATGTCATGTGTCTGAGGCCGGATTTGAACTCAGGTCCTCCTGACTCCAGGCCTGGTGTTCTATCCACTGTGCCACCTAGCTGCCCCTCCCTTATTTTTAAATTTTAAAAAAAGCTGGTAAATTTTCCCCCTTCTCCAGTTCTGCAACACATCTCCCATTCCACATGTTCTTCAAAGATCACCAATCATGATTTAACAACCACAATGACCAGGTCTTTCCATACCCTGGGACGTAGTTGAACAACCACAACAAACATTGACCAGGCCCACCTCATGTGCACTGGAGATCCAGAGACACAACAAAGCAGACTTTGGGGGGAGGGATACAACATGAGCAGAAATGGGCACAGTACAGTGAAAACCGAGGAAAGGGAAAACACTGACAATAGGGGAGGTCAGAGAAGTCTTCGAGAAGGAAACGAGCGGAGCCTAGTAGGAAGATAAAGATGCTGAGAGGCAGAGAACAATCAATCAATCCAGAAGCGTTTATTTCCTCCTCAGTCCCAGGCCCTGTGCTCAGTGCTGGGGATATAAATATAGAAATGAGTCTTTGCTGGTGAGGAGCTCCCTCTATACCCTATAGGGGGAGACAACACGCATATATATATGTATATGTATATACACACACACACACATACGCACATACATATATGAAACATAAGTATATGAAATACACATGAAACATATGAAACATATATTTTAAATAACACACATATGTGAAATCTATTCACAAAAATAAGTAAGGAGCAATTTTTTCGTGGTGAGGAAGCACCAGCAGCTTGGGGGATGGGGGTGGGAATCAGGAAAGGTGTCAAGCAGAAAATGATGCGTGAACTAATCCTTGAAGAAAATTTGGGCTTCAAGAGGTTGAGGAGGGAATTTATTGCAGGCGAAGCAGGACAGCCTCTGCAAAGGCAGAGACATGTGAGGTGGAACATTTGTGCGGAGGGAAGAGAAAGACCAGTTTGGCTGCATAACGGGAAGCAATGTATAATAAGAAGGGAAATGTATGTTTGAGCTAGGTTGTGGTGTTTATATTTGATTTTTGATGTAATTGGCAGCTACTACAGGGCAGCTAGGTGGAGCAGTGGATAGAGTGCCTGGTTGGAAGTAGGAAGACTCCTCTTCCTGAGTTCAAATCTGACTTTAGACACTTAGTAGCTGTGTGACCCTAGGCAAGTCACTTAACCCTGTTTGCCTCAGTTTCCTCATCTGTAAAATGATCTGGAGAAGGAAATGGCCAATTACTCTAGTATCTCTGTCATAAAAACCCCAAATGGGGTCACAGAGAGTCAGACATGACTGAAAATGATTTAACAAGAAGAAGTTAGCTACTAGAGTCTATGGAACAGGGGAATGATGGGGTCAGATCTATGCTTTAGGAAAATCTCTTCGGTAGCTGCTTGGAGGATGGATTGGAGTGGGGAAAGACTTAGAGTGGGGAGAGTGGACCCCAGGTATATGAGATGGCTTTTGTGAGATAGGTAATTGAGTTCAGGGAACGGTGATTTCACCTAGTTTGTCTGGAAGGTAGAATTCATGAAGAATAATGTGAAATAATGCTGGAAATGTAGGTGATAGCCAGATTGTAGCTCTTAACTTCCAGGATCAGGAGTTTTCATTTGTTCCTACAGGAATGGGAACACCCTGGAAATTAGTGAGCAGGGGAGAAATATGGGGTGACCTGTACCTTGGGAAGATTATTCTGGCAACTTAACTGCATGATGAATTAGAAAAAAGGGAAACATTAGAAACAGGTGATGAGGGCCTGCAGAAGCATGGAGATTGTATGAATGGAGAAAAGGGTTCAAATGGCATGAATCTGTGGGGGTAGAAGGGACAACACTTAGCAAATGATAGGCTATGGGGAGGGGAGGATGGAGAAGATGACTTTGAGGTTAGGAATCTGGGGAACTGGGAGGATGGTGGTATCCTTACCAAACAAACAGAAGTCCGGAGGAGGGGTAGGCTTAGAGGAGAAGATGATAAGTTCCATTTTGGATGTGTTGAGTCGGAGACACCCAAGGGGCATCCAGCTTCCTCGGAGTCCAATTCAAGAATCCTATTCAATTAATTTCAATATAATAATTTTACTTCAGTTTGATTCATTCAATTCCATTGACAGGATATGGAGACTTAATATTGAAAGGACCTTAGAGATCACAGACTGCCTCATTTTACAAAGGGAGAAACTGAGGCATTAGGAGGGGAAGTGACTAGAAAATTGGTGATAGGGAGAATGAGAATCATAGGATGCTAAAGGCAGGAAAGCCACTAGAAAATGGAATTCAACCTTGTTGTTTTATAAAGGAGACCCCATCATGAGGGAAAAGGTCCCATAGCTGGAGTCAGGGGGGAAGATGAGGTCTTCTGACTATGGATTCAATACTTTTTCCACTACTTTGGGTTTCCAAATCAGCAACCCAACTATAGTCTGACTATATTACTGAATCACAGCTCATAAGATGATACCTTTGGAGTTGGAAGGGGCTTTAGAAGCCATGAAGTCCAACCTCCGTCATTTATAGGTGAAGAGTCTGAGACACAGAGACACTAAGGAGGTGCCCAGCATCACAAAGACAGAAGGCATTGGAGATGTGACTCCAATGTAGGTCTTTTGGATTCCAGACCCAGTACTCTCTCCACTACAAGGTAGAGGGGATACAAAGTCAAAATGAAAACAAATTAACAAATTCCAGCCTGTGCCTTTGAGAACTTACATTCTCTTTGGGAGATTTGACATATGCATGAAAATTGAAGAGTGAGGAAGAATCAGGAAAGGCTTCCTGGGCAGATGGCACATTTCAATTTCAATTCATCGAGCATTTATTAGATGCCTCCTACATGCTGGGCACAAAATGAAAGACACATTCATATACTCTCCATGCTTCTATAGGCCCTCATCACCTGTTTCTAATGTTTCCCCTTTTTCCAATTCATCATGCAGGTAAATTGCCAGAATAATCTTCCCAAAGTACAGGTCAGGGAGGGAGGAAAGCATCTTCCCACTTTTTTTTTTTTTTTTTTTTGCTTTTTGGTGAGGCAATTGGGATTAAGTGACTTGCCCAGGGTCACACAGCTAGTAAGTGTCAAGTGTCTGAGGTCAGATCTGAACTCAGGTCCTCCTGACTCCAAGGTCAGGGCTCTATCCACTGTACCACCAAGCTGACCCCCACTTTCGTTTGTTTTTTTTTTTTTTAGGTAATTGGGGTTAAGTGACTTGCCCAGGGTCACACAGCTAGTAAGTGTCAAGTGTTTGGTCTGAGGCCGGATTTGAACTCAGGTCCTCCTGACTTCAGGGCCAGTACTCTATCACTGCGCCACCTAGCTGCCCCTGACCCCCACTTTCTAATAAAAGAGAATTTCTGACTTTTCCTTCCTTCCTTTCCTCCCTCCTTACTTTTCTCCTTTTTTCTTCTTTCCCTTCTTCCCTCCCTCTTTCCTTCTGTTTTTCCTTCTTTCCTCCTTCTTTCTCTCCTTTCCTTTCTTCTCTCTTTCCTTCTCTCCTTCCTTCCTTTCTTCTTTTCCTCCTTCCTTCATTCTCTCCTTTCTTTCTTCTCTTCTTCCTTCCTTTT
>NW_020954598.1:27558450-27560632 GCF_900497805.2 Vombatus ursinus | reverse complement strand
TCTTCTTCCTTCCTTTTCTCCTTCTTTCTTCTTTCCTTCTTCCCTCTCTCCCTTCCTTCCTTCCTCCCTCCCTTCCTTCCTTCTTTACTTCCTTCCTTCCTCACATATTTGTTAAGCATTTACTGTGTACAGAGCCTGTGTACCTTAGGGAAAACACAGTCTCTGCTTTCTGGGAGCTCTCAGTTTAGTCAGTGTATGTATGCATGTGTGTGTAGGATATCTAAACAGATGATTATTATGTTCAATATTATGAGATGGGGCGGGGGTGCCAGGAAACCCAGAGAGATTGAGCTCCCTGTCCAAAGGCCCCTCATGGAGTTCGGTACAAGGAACCAGGTGCCCCATCTGTCAGCCTCTCCCAAGTCATAAAGGCCCCTTTCTTCTCACTGAATCAATCAAGGTCCATTTTCCTCAGTAGCAGGCAAGTTCTGTGAGCTGACTTAGAAATCTGTTCTTTTAGTGGCCAAGAGAGGGAGTTCCCACCTCTGTGGAAGAGCTGGTAGGATGGTCTATCCCCTCTCACCGGCTCCTGGAGCCAGCAGGCAGCATGGTTCTGATGCCAAAGAGTTGGCCATCACTGGAGACAGGTGTGTGGAGGCATGGTGGGCAGATAACTTACAATCAGAGAATCCCTGAATGATAGAGCTGGGAGAGCCAGGGAGGACATGAGAACATAGAATGCCAGCGCTGAAAGGGATCTCAGAACGTGGAAAGTTAGAGAAGTGTAAGGTGTCTCCTTTTAGCACAGTAGAGAGAGGGTTGGACTTGGAGGTAGAAGGCCTAAGTTCAAATCCTGCCTCAGAGACTTATAGCCGTGTGACTGTGGGCAAGTCATTTGTCTTCAATCTGATTTAGTTTCTTCATCTATAAAATGGGGATAATAATGAGTGATAGGGTTATTGTGAGGATCAAATGAAATAGCATATAAAGTGTTTTGTAAACCTTAAAGCACTATAGAAATGCTAGCTATTGTTTTAAAAGGTGGAGGGGGTGTTAGCTAGCAGTCATTCACATTCTAGTCAGATTTTATTATCCCAGTCAGTCAATCAATAAACATTTATTAAGTGCTGACAATGTGCCAGGCACTGGCTAAATGCTAGAATGTGAGTTCCTTGAGGGCTGACTTTTTTTTGGTCTTTTTATGCCCAGAGTTGTAGCAAACTAAGTCCTTAATACATACTGGTTAAATTTAACTGTCAATCCCTCCTCCAGCTTTAACTGAGACAGGCCCAATAAAGGATGAGAATTTCCAATGGGGAGACCAGCGGAAGTCAGAAGGAGAGCTTCTAGTGCCTGGATGATCCAGAAAAGGCAATAGAAGTCTATGGCCAACTCCAACCCCCCTCCCCTTCATACTCCCAGAGCCCTCAGATCTGGCCCCTTCTAAACAGAGGGTGTGTCTTACTTTCATAGCCCTAGGCCAAGAGAAAGAAGAGAAAGTTGGCCCCAACCTACACCTTTCTACCTAGTAGGATCTGTAGTAACAGGTTTCCCTGGGGTCAGGGTACCTGGTGCATGAGCTCCTTGACGAAGGGTCATAGAGCTGAAGGGCCAAAGATGTTGAATGATTTGCCCAAGGTCACACAGCTAGTATGTGTCTGAGGGCAGATTTGAACTTGGGTCTTCCTGACTCCAAGGCCAATACTCTATCCCCTGTGCCAAAAGCTGCCTCTCAGTCAGCTGGAAAACTGTTGTTCACTGAGTGATCTTGGGCAAATCACCTCTTCTGTGCCTTAGTTTCCTTTTATGTAAAACAGAAAAACATCATTTTTAAAGTAAAAAAAGACACAGATTGCCACCTTTCAGGATTTACTGGCTCATTGTCAGAAATGGGGCTCAGGAAGGGACCTCAAAGAGGGGAGGGGGCTCAGAGATGGGATAGAGGTTCAATGAGAAGATGAGTTCACAGGGAGGAAATGAGGTCTCAGGATGGAGGTGGGCAACCAATCCCCTGAGCGCTTCAGTGCCATCACAGGCTGGCTGAACTGTCTCTGTGATTCTAAGCCCTGCTTCACCCATCCCTCCCCTCCCCCACATACATCCTGCCCTTTCTTTTCATCTGAGTGTGTCTAGCAGGAGGAAGCCTGCTCCCCTGGAATGGGGCGTGTGTCCCTGTCTGTATCTGTGTGTAGAGACTATTGGAAGGAAATGGTGCTACAAGGCTGGGAAGGGCCATGGGGGG
>NW_020954598.1:27496054-27558440 GCF_900497805.2 Vombatus ursinus | reverse complement strand
TTTTTTTTTTTTTTTGCAGTAACCTTCTTGTATATCTGTGGTTCTGTCTTGGTGAATGCACAGGTGTAAAAAAATAGAATCACAATGTTTGCTGAATAAAAATTAGTTCTGTCAGTAATCTATGTGGACTGACCTGGTGGGTTGTGGGTTGAGAGGAGGCATGATTCGCCAGTCTAGGTCAATTCAGTTAAGCAAACACTGCATGCCTAAGGTGTACAGAACACTGTTAGGCCCTGGAATAGATACAAAGATTAGATAGGACATGTCTCTTGCCTTTTCAGAGGTCACAGTCTAGGGAGGGAGGAGGATAGAGGAACAGAGAAGCTAAAGCATGCTATTAAATTCAATAACTATTTATTTTTTGGTGAGGCAGTTGGGGTTAAGTGACTTGCCGAAGGTCACACAGCTAGTAAGTGTCCAGTGTCTGGTCTGATGCCAGATTTGAACTCAGGTCCTCCTGACTTCCAGGCCCAGTGCTCTATCTACTGTGCCACCTAGCTGCCCTAATAAGTACTTGTAAAAGTGGCAACTGTGCTGGGCACCATAGTTGCAAATACAATGAATGTGAAACAATCCCTAGTCACTAGGAGCTACACACACACACACACACACACACCTCACAGTCTAGTAGGGTGTTAATCCAATTCAACAAGTATGTGTTAAGCACCTACTGTATGCAGAACAGTGTGCTGGTTGAGTATTAAGGAAAATACAGAATTTAGACAAGCCATTGACTCTGCCCTCGTGGAGTTTGGAGGGAGAGAAAACAAACAGCTATAGTACACAAGACTGGACCTCTCTGAAGCAAACGTGAAGTCCAGAGAGGGAGAGAGGATTATTACTAACCTGGGGTGGTGATAGAAGAGTGAGGGAAGACTTCCTGGAGTAGGTGACATTTAATTTGGGCTTTAAAAGATGGTTAGGAATTCCACCTTTACTAACACCCTCTTCAGCCACTTTGTTTCTTTGTCCATGCAAAAGGGGGACCCCCAACTTAGCTGGGAAGGCTTTGACTTACAGCCTGGCAATGGCCTGTCATCCTAGGACCGGTTTGGGAAATGTCAATTAGCAAACACTGATTAAGCACATTTACTGTTGGTGAGGGCACTGGAGATAGAAAGGGAGCAAACACATGGAAAAGTGAACCTTGAACAGGGTCAGCCAGGGAGCCTCTGTGTAGGTTCCTCCCCCTCACTGTTCGCTTGCTCATTCCCAAAGGCACAGGCCAGTGCTTTGGCCTTCTCTTCTGGTATCATAAAAGTGATTAATATTAATTATTGCTAATTAGATAATAGGAACAAGCAAGAAGAACAAAGATGTTCCGGTTAGATACAGAATAGAGAAGAATCTCTGGTTCCCATGGCAACCTTGTTCCTGGAGTCTGTTGAGTCCCAGCTTGGGGATTAGGGAGAGAGGTGGGTGTAGAGGGAGAAGACCTGGTCTCCAATCCCAGCTCTGTCACTTGCTATGTGGGTGAACCTGGCCAAGTCACTTTCTCTGTGGGCCTCAGTTTCCTCGTCAGAACATCAGGGAAGTTGGACTGAATGATCTCTAAGGCCCCTTCCACTTCCAAATCCTATGATCTGGCCCTGTCCAAGAGACTGATGTCTATTCCACTTTAAAAAAAAAACAACAAAAATTCAAGGAACATTTTCTAAGTGCCCATTGTATGCGGTGCACTATGCTAGTTGCTGAAGGAGCCAAAAAAGTTTAGATAAGACATAAGACATGCTGTATGATTCACGGAGCTGACAGCCTGGTAGGGGTAATGGATGTGCTTGGAATGTAGTAAGTGCTTTAAAAATCTTTTAAATTAACAGAAGTTTTCCTTGACCTTTTAAATCATCAAACTGTTAACATTCACACAAGGGCTCCCATTATATTTGTCACCAGGTTATTTGACTTTATATTTGTGCCAGTGTCTATTTTCTGTCCCGAACCACTCAATCCCATCTGAGAACTGTTTTCATCATGCACATATTTTAGCAACATTTCTTAAACCGAAGTTCTTTTCCTACTCCTTTTAGGCACCAAAATGATCACGTATGACAGAGGCAATTCTTACATCCTTTACTAGCAGATTTAAATCTTTTTATTTACATAAAAATACTTTTTGTTGTTTCTATATGAACTGGGTAGTACCTTCAAGGGACAATACCTTGTACTAAGAATCATCTTCACCTCTCCCTTCTTCAGTTTCTATATCCAATCAGTTGTCAAATCTTGTCAATTCTGCTGCCTTAACATCCCTCATATCTGTCCCCTTCTCTCTACTCACACTAGGCACCCATCACCTTTAGTTTCAGCTTGATTGGAGTACAGGAAAACCTTAATTATTTGGATGAATTAGGATCAGTATAAACCTAATTCATACAACTGAGAGTTTTGAAAAGTTGTAGGAGTCACCAGAGGTATAGGTACTGGAATCCATGTGAGAACTGCAAGTGAAGAGTGAAGTTCTAAGGAATGACCTGTGGGATCCAGCCCATTAATCGATCATCCTGGAAGCCATGAGGCAGCATTCTACATCAAGGGAGTAAGCAACTCATCTAACAGCTGTGCTACATACACGTGGAAGTGAACATGTCCATAGCACCTGGGACAGAGGTGATGGAGGGGAGACTGTATTTCCTGTTGGGGAAATATGTTTGTACTTCTGGTCTTGCTTTATCTTTTCAGTAAATTTCTCTTTGTAAGGGCACTTGATGTTAATTGCTTATTGATGATGTTGAGATATAGTCATCCTCTGGAGAGCTAACTTGCCATCGCAAGGGAAAGGTGGGATAAGGACCCCCAGAGTCTAAGGGCTACACTTTTAGCATCAAATATTTTCTAAAAATATGTTTATTTCTTTAAATGTATCCCAATTACATTTTTTAAAATGTTTAACATTATTAAAAATTTTGAGTTCCAAATTTTCTCCCTCTCACGCCTCCCCCTTGAGAAGTCAAGCAGTAGGATATACATTATACATGTGAAGTCATTTAGCATCAAATATAAACTCTGTCTGGCACTTGAAACCCTTCACAATTTGCTTCCCATCTCTCCAGTCCTACTAACATTACTCCTTTCTATACACACTATACACACTAGTTGTAAGAGCCTACTTACCATCTCTTATGCATGATGCACTGTCTCCCATCTCAGTGACTTTGCATTGACTATCAATCATTCCTGAAATGCCCTCCTTCCGGATCCCCACCTCTTAGAATCCATGTCTTTCTTAAGTACCACCCTCTCCAGGAGGCCTCTTCTGGTCTAGCTAAGAGAGCTTTCTTCCCTAAGGTTTCTTTCCATCTGCTCTGTATGTATTTTATATATCCCTATTTATGTACATGTTTCCCTTATTAGAATGGAAGCCCCTTGAAGGCAGGGACTGCTTTTGCCTTTCTTCATATCTTCTGTGATTATCAGAGCCAGGTAATAGTGAGTTGTTTCATAAATGCTCGGTTAATTCCATTTGTGACCGTAGCAAATGCTACCAAATATTCAGCAAGGATCCTAAAAATGCTACATTCTATGGTTTCTAGTGTTCTTAGTGGTACAAACTGTTCCTCTTTGTGCCCTCATTCCCCACAGGATATTTGAAAAGTTTGCTTGGTTACTTTTATTTCAAAAATTGTAACAACTCCAAAACAAAACAAAACCCATTCATTGTGTCCATTGCGTCTGTGCTGGGGTTACCAAAAACAAACAAAGAAACAAACAAAAGCAAAAAACACCCAAAATAGCTAAACATTTTAAAAAATGGTTTGTTGCTTAAAGAGGTAGCACTGAATACAGTAGTGGCTAGAGAACTAATTTGGAATAAGAAGATGTAGATTTAGAATCCCATATCAGATACTAGCTTCAAGGTCATGGACAAAGCACATGATGATTCAAAGCTACAGATTTCTCATCTGAAAAATGAGTGTCGTAATCATTGCGCTGCCTTCCTTGCAGGGTTGTATGAGAAATGCACTGTGGAACTTAAGAAGGTTAGCCTTGGAGTCAAGCAGACAAGGGTTTAAGTCCTGCCATTGACATATATACTGGCTGTGTGACTCTTGGCAAGTCACTTTAGCCTCCTAGTGCCCCAGACGACTCTTCAGGATTAGAAGTTGCAAGGGATTTGCAGATCTGTATCGGGTGTGGGAATTTCTGCAGCTGAGAGCTCGAAAAAGTGAGGAAATCACAAATCCCACCCTCATTTGATACCAAAAATGTACCCCCAAGCTTCAGTTATATGGAAACATCTGAGGCACCAATGGATAGTTATTCAATGGGCATTTATTATATACCTCTGATATTCAGGACACTGGTGTTTTGGAAGGCCACCATTTTTATTAGGTTACTTCATTTTCTACCCCTCTCCTTGTCTGTGTATTTTCAAGTCTCCCCCGCCATGAAGCTTCCCTAACAATTCCAGCTTACAGAGAATTCTCCCCTGCCTGTCTTTGTTCAATGATGTGGATGTGGTTGGAGGAATGAAAAAGACAAAAAAGCCTGGATTTCTGCCCTCAAGTCTCAGTTAATGAGAGAGTCTTAATGGACATGAACAAGTGTGAATATGGTCGTTGTGGATGTCTTTTTCAGGAAAGACTTCTGTTCCTAACAGGTTTCTGGAGAGCAGGAAGGAGGATCTTACAGATCATCTAATCCAGAGGTTCCCACACTTATTTGACCTACTGCTCCCTTTTCAAAACAAAACAAAACAAAACACTACTCAGTACTCCCTCCCAATCTACTTTCTTTAACCCTTTAATGTTTTATTTGTGTCATTTCAAAAAAATAGAAAATATATTTTTTCAAAATGATATATCTTAAATTTAATAATTTATTGTAAATTTGTGGGTTTTTTCCTGCATTGAAATTTTCATGACACGTAACTGTATAGTATCCTCTGTAAACAAGTCATTACACGCGTATATTTCTGTCGATGCATGCTGGACTTCCCAACAATGCACAACACCCTCGCCTGCCAACACTTGCTTGTTAAGACCTGTCATTGGATTACAGAGAATTAAGTAAAAAATTACTTGAAATAATGAACAAATTTAGCAAAGTTGCAGGATATAAAATAAACCCACACAAATCATTGACATTTCTATTTATTACTAACAAAGCCCAGCAGCAAGAGACAGAAAGAGAAATTCCATTTAAAATTACTGTAGACATTATAAAATATTTGGGACTCTACCTACCAAAACAAACCCAGGAACTATATGAACACAAGTACAAAACACTTTTCATACAAGTGAAGTCAGATCTAAATAATTGAAAAAATATCAGTTGCTCATGGATAAGCTGAGCTAATATAATAAAAATGACAATTCTACCTAAATTAATTTACTTATTCAGTGCCATTCCAATCAAACTTCCAAAAATTATTTTATAGAGCTAGAAAAAACAATAACAAAATTCATCTGGAAGAACAAAAAGTCCAGAATATCAAGGGAACTAATGATAAGAAATGCCAGGGAAGGTGGTCTAGCTGTACCAGATCTTAAATTGTATTATAAAGTAGCAATAATCAAAATTACTTGGTACTGGCTAAGAAATAGAGTGATGGATCAGTGGAATAGGAATGCAAGACACAACAGTCAATGACTATAGTAATCTACTATTTGATAAATCCAAAGACTTCAGCTTCTGGGATCAGAAATCACTAACAAAAACTGCTGGGAAAATTGTAAAAATGTATGGCAGAAACTGGGCATAGACCAACATCTTACAACCTATACCAAGATAAAGTCAAAATGGGTACAGGATTTAGATATAAAGACTGATACTACAAGCAAACTAGAAGAGCAAGGAATAGTTTACCTTTCAGATCTATAGAGAAGGGAAGAATTTATGACCAAACGAGATAGAGAACATTATGAAATACAAAATGGATAATTTTGATTACATTAAATTGAAAGGCTTTTGCACAAACAAGGCCAATGCATCCAAGGTTAGGAGGGACGTAGAAAACTGGGAAAGAATTTTTACAACCAGTGTCTCTGATAAAGGCCTCATTTCTAAAATATATAGAGAACTGAGTCAAATGTATAAGAATACAAGTCATTCCCCAATTGAGAAATGGTCTAAGGATATGAACAGGCAGTTTTCAGAGGAAGAAACTCAAGCTAACTATAGTCATATGAAAAAATGTTCTAAATCAGTATTGATTAGAGAAATGCGAATCAAAATGACTCAGAGGTACCACATCACACCTATCAGAATGACTAACATGACAAAACAGGACAATGATAAATGTTGGAGAAGATGGGGGAAAATTAGAACACTAATGCATTGTTGGTGTAGTTGTGAAATGATCCAACCATTTTGGAGAGCAATTTGGAACTATGCCCAAAGGGCTATCAAAATGTGCATACCCTTTGACCCAGCAATAGCACTTCTAGGTCTGTATCCCAAGGAGATCATAAAAAAAGGGAAAAGGACCCACGTATACAAAAATATAGCAGCTCTTTCTGTGGTAGCAAAGAATTGGAAATTGAGGAGATGCCCATCAATTGGGGAATGGCTGAACAAGTTGTGGTATATGAATGTAATGGAATACTATTGTGCTATAAGAAACGATGAGCAGACAGACCTCAGAAAAACCTGGAAAGACTTATTTGGACTGATGCTGAATGAAGTAAGCAGAACCAGGAGAACATTGTACACAATAACAGCCACATTGTGGGTTGACTGACTTTGATAGACGTGGCTCTTCACAGCAATGCAAGAATCTAAGACAACTCCAAAAGACTCATGATGGAAAATGCTGTCTACACCCAGAGAAATAACTATGGAGTCTGAATGTAGATGGAAGCAGACTATTTGCCCTCCTTTTCTTTTGCTGTTTTGCTTTATTGCATCATTCTCATAGTTCCTTCCATTAGTTGTAATTGTTCTTTACCTCACGACTAATGGGAAAATATGCTTCATAGGAATGTATAAGTAGAGCCTACATCAGATTGCACATCATCTTGGTTGGGGGAGAGGAGTGGAAAGGGGAGAAAATTTAAAACTCAAAATCTTGTGGAAGTGAATGTCAAAAACTAAAAATAAATAAATAAATAAATTATCGAGGGGGAAAAAAAAAAGACCTGTTGGCAGACTTGATCACTGATTGGTTATAACTTGAATTTTGTGTGTTTATTTGGAAAATAATGTAATCACTACAACTTTAACTCTTGTTATGCAACAGATGAAACATGTACGAAAGGGTTTTTCAAAATTCTCTTGTCTTCTTTCCTTATGCTTCCACACCTCCTTATTTTTATTCAATGCCCCCCAATTACACCAGAAGCTACTCCCCCCTCAGGTTCCAATGCTCCCCAGGGAGCAGTGTTGCCCACTTTGAGAACCTATGAATCAATGCCCTTATTTTACTGATTAGTAACCTGACACAGCCAGAGAAGGAAAATGATTTGTAACTTTCATGCAACATGCAACTTTTTGGAATGCAACCTTCTCATCCCTAGAAGATCCCTTCATCTCTGTGGCCTTCTTATGCTGGGAAGTCTCTCCTCCACTCAGTGTCTGACTCTGTATTTCTTTCTTCACCATGTCCTGGTGAGGTTCCCTCCTCCCCCTTTCTTCAGCTTCATTTGCTTCTGTTTGTCTCCCCAGCACTTAGCAAATAGTAGGCAGTTTAAAAATGTTTGTTGACTTTTGGAAGGCTTGGGTACAACATTGAGCTCTCTGACTTTGTCATTCCCTTCAGTAAAGAGCAGTTGATTTCATTTCATCTATTCATTTGTCTTAGCAAAATGCTTGACTTAGAACTTGAGTTTCTCGACTATAAACCAGATATTATTTTATTGCTTGGTGTTGTTAGTTGTCTCTTTGTGGGAGTATATCTATCTAATTGGGGCAAGCTCTTTATGTCTCTGGATCTCAGTTTCCTCTTCTGTAAACTGGGAATAATACTGGGACTGTGTCACAGAGTAGTTGTGAAGATAGTACTCTGTAAACTTCAAAGTACTACCACAATGTTACTATAACATTTTGATTTACCATAACATTTTTATATTATATATTATATAATACAATGCATTATTGTATAATATATAATGTTTTATAACATTTTTTTAAAGCTTATAGAAATGTGAGCTATTGTTATGGATTAAGGAAATACTCTAGGGAAAAGTAATCTAAAGATGGTTTTCACTTCAAATATGTGCCTTCCACTTATTTGTCCTTGAGAGAGGAAGTAGAAAATAGACATTTTACAGGATCAGAGAGTCCTCGAATTTTAGAGAAGGACAACATCTCAAATGGGGTCTAGGCTGGCCTGTGTCTAAATAAGAATTCCTAAGTCGTACCAGACTTGGATTCAGGAGGACCTGGGTTTGACATTTGTTAGTGGAGGGATTCTGACCAAAGCATTTAAGACAGATTGAGTTAGAAGAGACCTTAGAGTCCCTTAGAACTCTAGTTCAAACTATTTTACAGATGAGCCAACTGAGGCCCAGAGGTTGAGTGACACGTGTCATGTGTGTGACCTTGGCCAAGTCACTCAATCCCCTTGCACCTGTTTCATGGACAAAATGAGCCCATCAAGAGGACCTATCGAAAATGAAAAATGGTGGAGAAGATGTGGGAAAATTGGAACACTAATGCATTGTTGGTGGAGTTGTGAAATGATCCAACCATTTTGGAGAGCAATTTGGAACTATGCCCAAAGGGCTATCAAAATGTGCATACCCTTTGACCCAGCAATAGCACTTCTAGGGCTGTATCCCAAGGAGATCATACAAATGGGAAAAGGACCCACTTGTACAGAAATATTTATAGCAGCTCTTTTTGTGGTGGCAAAGAATTGGAAATTGAGAGGACGCCCATCAATTGGGGAATGGCTGAGCAAGTTGTGGTATTTGAATGTAATGGAATATTATTGTGCTACAAGAAATGATGAACAAGTGGACTCCAGAAAAACCTGGAAAGACTTATATGGACTGATGCTGAGTGAAGTGAGCAGAACCAAGAGAACCTTGTACACAGTAACAGCCACATTGGGTGATGACTAATATTGATAGACTTAGCCCTTCTCAGCAATGCAAGGATCTAAGACATCTCCAAAGGCCTCGTGAGGGAAAATGCTATCTACACCCAAAGAAAGAACTATGGAGTTTGAATGCATATCGAAGCATACTACTTGCTATTTCTTTCTTTTGTTTTGTTTTCTCTTTCTTGTGGTTCCTCCTATTGGTCCTAATTCTTCCTTACAACATCACTAATGTGAAAATTAATAGGAATATATATGTATAGCCTATATCAGATTGCTCGATATCTTGGGGAGGGAGAAAAGAAAAATTTAAAACTCAAGAACTTATGGAAGTGATTGTTGATAAATTAAAATAAATAAAAAATTCATGATGATAAAAAAGAGGACCTACCTACCTACCTACATCTTGTGGTTATTGTGAAAATGAGAGAATATATGTAAAGCAATTTGCAAAGGGCTCTATGTTAGCTTTTATTGTTAAATTATTATTAATTCACCACATAAATGTTAAGTCTGCACATTACCTGGCACACAGTAAAATTTTAATCAATTAATTTAATGATTAGGCCATTACATTTTTGGTAACCATCCCTAATCAAAACAAAAAACGAAATCTCCCCCAAAGGGCCACAACAAGGTACAGCGTAAGACGCAACTACTTTCTGTGATTAAAAATTGTCAAAGTTCATCAATTGATTAGCCATCCCCGTGACAGGTTCTGCTTGAAGTCTGGGGAACTCACAACCTGCAAAGTCAGCCCCATCCACTTTGGGTCGGATATTTTTTGGTGGGACGGTGTATGTGTGTGTGGGCTCCCATACTATCTGGGAGAGGTAGAGGAGCAGAAGGGGAAGGACTAAAGTTCCAGTCCGGGGCTCGGTCGCTGCTAGACTGTGATTCCTCCCTGGGACTCAGTTTCCCCCGTGGATAAAGACAGGGTTAGACGGCCTCTAAGGTTGTTTCCAGCAGGAACCGGCTACCTATGGGAGTCCAGCCTGACCGCCGCCTTACTGGGGAACCAGGCGGACTCCCAATAGCCATGGCTCCAACCACCCGCCCCTGGCCGCCGTCCACCGGCGAACCCGCCAAGCTCCCCGCGCAGGCAGGAGGACTGGCGGGCAGGAAGGGGGAAAGTCTTCGGGGAGCGCGCACCCGCGCGGGAACCCACGCACCCTCCTCCTTCTCCCAGGCAGCGGGCAGAAACTGACGCCTCAGACTAAGGGGAAAGTTGGGCGGGGTTAAGGGGGAGAGGAGGTGCGCGCACAGCCAGATGAGATTCTGCTCCCCCGCCCCCTTCTCCTAGGCAGCGGGAAAAAACGGACGCCACATCGGAGAGTGGAGGGAGCGTGGAGAGAGTGCGCGCGCACCCCCGGAAGTGGGAGGTGGGACTTTGGCTGCCTAGGCCACAACTTCCGAGAGTCTCCTCTGGAGCCCGCGGCTGGGGAGCGGGGCCTGGAGGTGCAGACGAGGGTCGGAGCAGAGAGCGAGATGGTGGCCAACAGCGCGGAGCCCGTGGCCTCGCGAGCTGCCGCCGCTGCCGCGGAAGCCTGCTACCCCGAGGTGAGGAGGGGCAGGAGGCGGCTCCTGTGGAGGGGGCGGACCGGGCGGGTGGGCTGCGGCTCCTGAGGGCGCCCCTTCTGTCCCCAGCGATGAGCTGCCTCAGGGAGCGTGCGGAGGGGGAGGGGAGGGGAGGAGAGGGGAGGCACGTCCTCTTCGTAGAGCGGATGCTGGCGGCTCCTCGGAGCGCCCGGAGCCCGTGGCGTGCGCCCCTCGGAGCGTCAGGATCGTGGTGGTCCTCTCGGTGACGTCTCCCAGCTCTTTGAGGGTGGGGTCCAATCTCGTCTAAACTTTTGTCTCCTTGCAGAACTCACTTATTAATAAATAATGGGCACCTATGCGGTGGGCATTTATTAATCACCTGCTGTGTTCCCAGGACTGAGGTAGGCATTGTAAATTTGAAGACAAAATAGTGAACCCATCCCCTGCCCACGGGAAACCCATAGTTCTCTCCATTACACTCCATTAAGCAGTTCATCCCACTTTGAGACAACTTTAATTTTTACTAAGTTTTTTTTTCATAATCAGTACAATAATCCAAGACAATTCCAAAGGACCCCTGATGAAAAATTTTGTCTTCCTCCAAAGAGAGAACTGATGAACTGAGTGCATATTGAAACATACTTTTTCACTTTTTTTTTTGCCTATTTTTTTCGGCAGGGTGGAGGGGCCAGCATAACTAACATGGAAATATATTTTGCATGACTTTACGTGTATAATTACCTCTGAAACATTCATCCATTATCCCTGGTTCTGTCTGCTAGGGTCAGGCAGAATAAGTCTAATAATTTCCACATGACTGTCCTTCACGTAATAACGATCATTCAGAAGAAGGATAGTGCTAGATAATGAAAGAACTATCTTTCAAAGAAAAGAAAGATAAATATGGAATTATAGCATGCCAGTGTGGAAAGGAACCTTAGAGATCATCTACTCCACTCCCTTCATTTTACAGACAAGGCTGAATCCCAGAGTAGTAAAAGTGATTAAAACTCACTTCTCCTGTCTCTTAGTCCAGTGCCCACCAATTTGCCTCCTAAAATAAACTAGAATCACAGATTGGGGGCCATCTTCAGTCATCCTGATCTATACCTTGCCACTGGACCCAGATGGCTCCGGAGAAGAAAGTGAGGCTGGTGACCTTGCACAGCCCTCCCTCACTTAAATCCAATTCATTTGCAAGTCATGGCATCACCTCCCTGATGTCTTGGTCCCCTTTGAGAAAGTAGGACAAACAGCAACAAGAATCACAGACTATTAGAATTATAAAACTCATCTAGCTAATAAAAAAAAGTTAGACTTTTGATGTATTGGATTTGCCACTCATACCATTTTGATAAGCCCTTCAGTCAGCTATTAGAAAACATAACCATTTTAAAACATTTTTCTGGAACCCGTCTGGCTAGTTGTGAACTGGTAATCATTGCTAAAGGATAACTTTTTTTGCACATTCAACTGTACCTGCTCAGTCAGATAATTTACCTTACTTTGAAATATATTCTTTATTTTTGACACTTTTCTTGGTTCTCCTGGGTTTAAAGAAATGTGTTGGATTTGGAATTGGAATCAAAATATTATGGGACAGTCCAGAGAGTACTAGCTGTATTTGGATTCAGAGACCCTGGTTTCAAATCCCAGTCATGGGAGCCTGGTCAAATCACTTAACCTTGTTGGGCCTTACTTTCCTCCTCTGCAAAGAGAGTGAGACTAGATACCTTAGGTCCCTTCCACTTCTAAGTGTCTTATCCTGTGATCCTGTTACCTGACACTTAGTAGATGCTTAATAGCTTTGTCACTTCTGGTAGGCAAACTGCTTCCCTTTTTTGAACTCATTTCCTCACTTTAATAATGAAAGTAGTGCCTACCTTACAGGTTTGTTGGGAGAAGCAAATGAGATCATATATGTTAAGTACTTTAAAAGCTGCAAATGGGGCTATATAAATGTCTGCTGCTGTTTGTGTTTTAAAGAGAAGGGAGTTTGCCCTGGGTCTCTGAAATTGTCAATCACAAATTTCTTCCACTCAAAGATTGGTTAAGTGGTGTAGTGGAGAGAGTGCTGGATTTTAGAATCAGATCTTTGTTTGCATGTTAGACCTGCCATTTATCTACCTGAGTTATTTTGGTCGAGTTACTAAGCTCTTTAGTCCTAGGGGTTGTATTAAATGATCTTGAGGGTCTTTTAGCTCTAAATCTGTTATTGTATGACCTTGTCTTTGTCAGAAGGATTTCTGATGGTTTCTCTTAACTCATCAAGCATCTGTGACTTTGTAGAAGATTAAGTGAGAGGGATCAGTTGGAGAGGAGAGAGGTAGGAAGTACTCAGAATCTCTAGTTTGTTATCTTTTGGTTAGTTTGAAGTTAACTTTTAAAACCCTTTCTGCAGATAGGGCACATTCCTCTAAGGGTGTTGTTACTATCTCTAGCAACTTAACAGAGTTTGCATTTAGGAAAGAAAAGGTATCTTTAAGAATCCCTCCTGTTTGTCTTTATTATAGTACTCTTGGCTATGTAAAAACTCTCATGTCATTCACATGTTCTCAGAGTTAACAGTGACCTTTGAAAGCATCTAATACAAATGTACGTGGACAGGAATCCATTCTGCTGTATCTCAGACGACTTGGCATTCAACTTTTGCTTGAATACCTCCAGTGTCAGGAACCTATTACCTACCGAGGCAATTCATGCCACTTTGACACAGCTTTAATTTTTAGCAAGTTTTTTTTCATATGTACAGCTGAAATCAGCCTCTATGCAAAATTCACCCATTATCCCACGCAGCTAGTAAGTGTCAAGGGTCTGAGCTTAGATTTGAACTCAGGTCCTCCTGACTCCAGGGCCAGTGCTCTGTCCACTGTGCCACCTAGCCGCCCCTTAGGACATGGATTTTGGTTGGGCCTTAAAGAGTACCGGCAAGCCAGGAGATAGAGAAGAGAGCATTCCAGGCCTGGGGGCCAAGGATGGAAGAATGGCTCTTTCTTGGAACAGCCAGGAGATCAGCGTCACTAGATTAAACAGTAATTGGTGAGGGTTAAGGTAGAAGAAGACTGGAAAGGTAGGGATGAGTTTGAACACCAAACAGAGGGAACCATTGGAGTTCATTAGTAGAGAGAAGATGTAGTTGGACCCGCGCTTTATGAACACCATGCTGGAGTGGAGTAGAGAGAGACTTGAGGCAGGCAGACCCACCACAGGCATCAGGTGATGGGCCTTCACCAGAGAATGGGGCATGTCAGAGAGATGTTGCAAAGGTGGAATTGACAGGCTTTGACAACAGATTGGAAATGGGGGGGAGGTGAGAGAGTGAGAAGTCAAAGATGACTCCTCCTCCTCCCAAGCCTGGGGGAGGGTGGTATTGTCCTCTACAGTAAGAGAGAAGGGTGGCGGTGGGGAGAGAAGGTTTAGGGGGAAAGATACTGAGTTCACGATGTCTATTGAGTGTCTAGTTTGACATGTCTGAAAGTCCATTTCAGGTGCGAGATTGGAGATCAGCATAGAGTTTGGGACAGGATAGGTTGTTTTGAAAATCATTGGGGCAGCTTGGTGTCGAAGTGGATAGAGCTTCATCATTATAGTCAGGAGGACCTGAGTTCAAATTTGACCTCAGACACTTGACATTTACTAGCTGGGTGACCCTGGGCCAGTCACTTAACCCCAATTGCCTCAGCAAAAAAAAAAAAAAACATCAACACAGATAATTAAATCCATGGAAGCTGATGAGATCACCTAGTGAAGTAGTATATATAGATGGGGAAGAGAAGACGGCCCAGGACAGAACCCTAAGGGACACCTATGGTTAGAGGGGACCTCAAGGAGGATCCAGCAAAGGAGACTGAGAAGGAGGGGCCGGATAGGTAGGAGAACCAGGAGAGCATGGTGTCCCAAAACCCTGGAGAGAAGAGTAGGAGGAGAGGAAGGTAATCATCAATGTCAAAGGCTACAAAAGAGAACGGGGAGTGAGAAAAGGCCATTGGAGAGGGTGACCTTGGAGAGAGCAGTTTGTTTGGTGAAATGATGAAGTTGGAAGCTGAAGTAAGGGGTTATGAAGAGTGAGAGGAGAGAAAATGGAGGTACCTATTGTAGATGGTCTTTTTAAGTTTAGCCACAAAGGGCAGAAGAAGTTGACAAGTCTATGCTCTGAGCCTCAGGTTGCTCTTTAAAACTCATCACTGAAAGCAGATGCGCATTGATGAAGTCTTTTACAGAATATTTCACATCCCTTATCTCATTTGGTGATGATGTGACTAGGGGCCACCTGTTAAAGTGCTCTGCCACCTCTCCTTGTCATCTCATGACCTTCCCTTGACTCTGCAGCCATTTCTAAAATGGAAATAAATCTAGACCGTACCTGGCTCACAGGCTTGGTTGCAGATAAAGATTATTGTAAAGATAAACACCTACTGTATTTTTTAGTGTCCTCGTAGGCAGGGACTGTCTTTTGTTTGTCTTTATCTATGATTCCTAGAATCATATATATACCCTGCATGTATTAAAAGTTACTTGAGTGAATGAATAAATATATGGTTTCTAGGATGTTAGAGCAGGATGAAACCTTAGAGATCAGATTTAATTGTGAAAAGTTGGTCTGTTATGACAGATGATGCCTTTATCCTTCTGGGGGATAACAGTTCCATCAACTTGTTATCCAACCTTGAGCAGTTAACTCCTTTGTTTACTTTTCTGTAAATGGGGTTAATAGTGCCTGTGCTGCTACCTACATTGTTAGGAGGCCCAAATGAGGTAATATTAGTGTGTGAAAGCAGTAAATGCAAAAGATTATTAACTACATTTTGGGAATTTTTTAACTAAAGCAGTTTTACACTTTCTCTGGAAATTTCTTGTGAAGACAGAACTTTGTTGGATGGAGAAAGTAGCTAGTCCTTTGAATTAGGTTGAAGAAACCATAGTGATTGGAAAATAGTAGGCTAATGTAAGCTGTTATCCTCTCATTTCCCCAGTAGAAATGCATCTACCATAAACTCCCATTTCTGTAGTGATTTAGGGCTTACAAAGTACCCCTTTATCTTGTATATGTATTGCCATCCTCATTTTACTATGAAGAGACCTGAGCTCAAAGAGGCATCTTGCACTCTAAGTGTCAGAGATGGGCTTCAAACAGGCTTCTGGACTCTAAATTTGATGCTTTCCATTATATGACACACTGCCTTTCACCATTGGGAATCTCCTGGGTTGTTTTTTTTTCTTTCTTTTTTTTTCAGATAAATATCTAGAAGAAACATTTGACATGTGTGATTCCTGGTGTAGAAAAATGGTTGACTCACCCCTTTGAACTTTTTAAAAACACAAATCCACACACATTGACCTGCTACTAAGAAAAGAGCAGGTAAACTGAAGGAGAGCATTTAAAAGGAAAGTTGAGCCAACCCAAGTTCACTGCTTTAATTTAGAACTTCAGTTCCAGGCACATCTAAAATTAGGCTCAGCACAGCATCTGTGGGGGGTCGGTAATCGCCTAGCAGCAGGGTTAGAAAAGGAAAGAGGCCCGTTGGGATTTGTTGACATTTCCTTGAGCCTGGTCAGCATCTTCCTTGATTATCGGGCCGGGCCCTCTTCACTGGAGGTTGGAAGGGCGGTGCTCCTGGAGACAGGCTGATCCCAGTGCTATCCGAACAGGGTTACACTGATTCCCAGTGACTTTACTGGGATTCGGTATTCATCTTGTTGGATGGGATAACCATGTTGGCCGATGTGCCTATCTTTGATAGTGCTAAGAGTAAAACTGGGCTCCTTACTCCTTATTCTTGGCACCTTTATAAAGGCCCAGGAGGAGTCAGTGCCCAGGCTTTTAACAAGCAGTTAGTTGTTGCTCCATAGCCCCTTTCCCCTTTGCTTCTGCTTTCTCAGCTGCTGATGTTATGTTAGGGAATGTCTGTTCCAGGTGAAAAAAGCCGTGGGGAATTTATGGCCAGGCTTGTTCATTCCCACAACTGCTACGGTTCAGGGTTAGCTCCTTCTCACTCTCCTGGATTATTGCAATCACCTCCTAATCGGTTCCCTTGCCCCTCTCCCCCACCTCTATTCTCCCATCCCCCCATCACACACAGCTGCACTGTTTTCTTTCTAACACAGAGCTCTGATCACATTATTCCAGTAAAATCGAAATAAATTCCTTACTTAGCCTGTGGTTCAATCTACTCCAGTCTGATTGCATATTCCTAACGCTGTCATTTTAGAGATGAGGGAAGTGAGTGTCTTGCACATAGCTAGTAAAGAGCAGAAGGAGGCCTTCTGGTGCCTGAGTCCATGGCTTTTTCTGTCATAACTAAGCTACCTGTATTTTATACTGAGTGTACATATGTTTGTGTTTTTGCTCTGTATACTAGTCATTATGGTACCTGTTACCATGAAGCACTTAATAAACAAAACAACTGAATTAATTAATTCACATTTTGAGCTCTGTGCATTATGGAGCTGTTGTTATCCCCATCTAAAGATGAGAAGACTCCCGGGCCGGCTAAGTCAGCGTTGGCCACTTCCTATTTCTGTAACCTGGGACAAGTCATTTAAGCTCTCTGGGTCTCAGTTTCCTGAACTGTAAAATAGGTTAGACTAGATGACCTTTGCCATCCCTTCTAGTTAAGAAGTCTTTGTTCCTATGAACTTGACTTTTAAGCAAACCAAGGACGCTGTCTGCCCTGACGGCTTGTCCAGAGCTCTCGGAATGGCCCTAACGTGCATAGACGGGCTTGGGAGAGTGCGTGGCAGTCGCTCCAAGGTGTAGCACCCGTTCCGCCTCGTTGGCTCGGGCTGTTCACAGTGCCTGGCGACCCGCCCGAGCGATGCTAGCGTATGAGTGCGTGGGCCGGCCCCCGGGGCCGCGAGCGCTGGAGCCCTGGCCTTGGCGTTGGGCTGGAGCGGGCGCCCGTGGGGGGAGCCGGGCGTGGCATGCGCGCCTGCAGGGCTACGGGGAAGGCACCGGGGGTGCAACCGCTGCCCGAAGCCTCAGCAAATACTTGGGTTCTTGCGTGTTTCTTGTTACTCCGCTTCCAGGGGGACGGACGGAGGCAGGGTGGAGGGACGCTAACCATAACCTGGCAACAGTTTCCATACGCGAAGACTCTCGGCTTGGGGCAGGAGCAGGGGCCGGGGCTGCGGCTGCCCTCCTCCCTTTGGTGGTGCCGCTGCCGCTGCAGTCCAATGCTTCCTCCTGGTACGTGTGTATGGGGAACCGCGCTGCCCCACCATCCGGGCCACCGCAGGCCACTCTGCTTCGTCCCAGGAGAGCCGTCCCTCCCGGACCCGGACGAGTCTGCTTGAAGTCCGGGAGGCGGTAGCCATGGTTTCCCGGTTTTGCTTTGGGGCCAGGGTAGTTGAGGCGGAATCTTGGTGATTCTAATGGGGAAAGGGAGGAAAGAGGGAAGCTAGTTGATTATGAATGCTTAGCGAATATCCCATCTCTTGTTTGGGCTTCTGACCCTCTTAAATCCTGCAGCTGTCTTTTAATGGCTGGGGCATAGAAAAAGTTTGTCTTTCTCTAAGTACCCTGGTGGAAACTGGCTAACTGGCCTGAAGGACCTGCTTTCTAAACTCCTTTGGCTACCAGCATTTCCTTGCCCAGGGCATTAATATTTTACTGGACGTTTGGAGGTCCAAAGGAAGTTAAAGAAAACTACTTAAATCACCTCTTGCTAGGTGTACCTACTTTTCCAAATGTTTTCCATTTGGTTGTAATTTATTTTTCTTATTTTTCTTTACTTGTGCTGCAAAACTTAGTTTGTAGCTTGTTATTTGTGTGCAAAACCCTTATTCTCTTGTTTAAAAAATTAAATGTAGTCATATGGAAATGTGCTTTTTGAATTTAATTCCATTAGGACAAAAATGAATTTTTAGTAACGCTTAAGAGGATTTGGAATATTACTCTAGAAAGCAAAAAATAAGTTGCATTTTAACTTTGTTTTATAAATAGTTCCTTTTTCCCAGCACATACTTTTGATAATAGCTCCTATTTTCTAGCACTTGAAGTTTGCTGAGCTATTCGCAACCCACCCCAACCCTCACCCCCATTCACCCCCCCTCCCCCGACATTGACATTATTTTGCCTTTACCCTTGAGATTGTGTGAGTACAGCGTAGCCACCCATGGCATCAGGAAGCCTTGCCTCTGGCACATACTGGCTGTTTGTTTGACCCTGGGGCAAGATTTCTGTGTGACCCTGTACATTGCAGAGCTGGTGTGGATGAGATGGTTACTACAGGTATTAGGCAGATGAAGGAATTGAGATTCAGACTGGTCTTACCCAGGATAAATTCAGTTCTGCAAACATTAAGTGCTAGGCCTGGGGGATACAAAGATGAGAAATGAAAGAACTCTTGCCCTCAGAGAATTTAGATTCTTCTGGTTCATACATCCAGTAAATCTTGCAGCAGAGACTAAAATCCCAGAAAGCAGAGCTAGCACAGTGCTGCTCCCATCATGTAATTTACCATTGCTACTTAGTGTCTCTTTGACTCCAATACTACCTGAAAACTTTGGGGAAGTTGTTCAGTTTTCTAGTGCTTTGAAACAAGTGGTTGAGAATTGTTTCATTAGATAAAACTTACAATGAGTATGTACCTGTTAACATTGAGGTGCTTCCTTTGAAGTAAGTATGTTTAATTGAAGAAAAGAATGTACTGTTCTGTCTGGAATGGTTAGAGTGTCCTGCAGCTTCCCGGAAGTAGGAGGTTGGACTAATGATGATTTCTGTTCAGGTGACCCCCTGGTGCCTTCTTTTAACTGCTGTAATTTGATCACAGGTGATCAAGTAATTCACACTTGCAGCTCTGTTTCTGGGGTTTGATAGTAGTTTGTTTTTAAACAGGTCAAACCAGGGTTCACAACCCTAAATTCCTATTCCTGCAGCGATGACCCAAGCTTGTGGAAAGAAACTGTTCACAGTGAGGACATGGTCCAAACAGGGGATTGTTTCAATCTTTACAAATCACAGGTGAGCAAAGACTAATGACAAATTTTTACAAGGGTGAAAATTGACTTTAAAATGTTTACATGAACTGTGTAATCTCAGGAGAAATCAATGGACTTTTCTGTGCCTTAATTGTTCCTCAATACAAAGTCAGACAATATCATCTCTAAGGTTCCTTCTGGCTTCAATTCTGTGATTCTTTTATAACTTTAATTTTCTGATAATCTGTTGTGAAATCATACATCTTTTCACCCTCTCATTTTTTTCCTTTTTTTTGCTGAGGCAGTTGGGGTTAAGTGACTTGCCTAGAGTCACACAGCTAGTGAGTGGTATGTGTCTGCGGCCGCATTTGAATTCAGGTCCTCCGGACTCCAGCGAGGGTGCTCTATCCACTTCACCACCTAGCTGCCCCATCACCCTCTTATTTTTAAATTAGGAGTTACCTACACCAGGATTGGGGAACCTGCAGCCTCGAGGCCACATGTGGCCCTCTAGGTCCTCAAATATGGCCCATTGAATCCAAACTTCACACAACAAATACCTGATACCCTTAGGTTCATTTTCTTTTCCCTTGCCTTTTTGCAGTGCTTCATTTTATATTCCAGGAGGTGTTATCCAATTAGGGTCACAGGATAGGAAGTTCTCACCTCTTACTTTCAAAATTTTATAGCTTTTTTGTTAAAGACCCAGATAATTTTTCTATGTGAACATTAGCACATAACCTTCGATTTTTTCAATTCTCCCTACAATATGTATAGACCTATATTAGATATTTCATCCTTGAGTATCTTTTTGCCCATCTTTTAAGGATTCTAAGGTAGTAGTTGAAATGGGAGTGTTATAGTAGTAAGAGCCCTCCCTGTCTTAGTGACCTGAGTGCTATTCCTAGCTTTGGCAATACTTAGCCATGTGACTTTTGAAACCTTACTTCTTTCATTTGTAATTAGAGGGAATTGAACTTGAATAATCTCTGAGATCTTTTTTGAGCTTTCAGGTTCTATATTTGTGTGTCATTTGGATTTCCATTTAGTAGTTTGTGTTTTTATGTCACAACTTTTATAGTTTTCTCTTAGTCACAAGTTTTCCCTGATACTGCCCTTTAACCTGTCTCTTCTTTTTCCATTATAAAAGAGAATGTTAGTATGAAAATAAATAAATACAAATAACATTTATTATGCGTAAGATTTGTCAGGTGCTTGCCTAACAACAACCCTATAACACAGTAGTAGAAGCATTTGCAGATGAAAAAGTTTAGGCATGTAAAGTTTAAATAAATATTTGCCCATGGTCATAAAATTTCAGAATTGGGATTCAGGCTCAGGTCTTTCGAGTTAGTAACCAGTGCTCTTTTCATGTTACTGAGCTGCCTCCTGAACATAAGGGACCTATGTTTAGTTGGATGGAGGAGATTGGGGTCAGCAGGTGGGACAGTAAAGGTCTGGCTTTTAGTCTTTTGAGTCTGAGTGAAGTCGATTTTAGTAGTTACCTTCCTGGCTGCTGACTCACTCTGACTTCTGGTTCAGGTGAGTCAGTAAATCTGTGGAGGGTTTATTTTAAAGTTGTGTCTTCAGAGTGCTTAGCTTATTTTCTTGGCTGGAATAAAGATTTTCGGGATGGAAACTTAAGAGTTTTCTTTACTCAACTATACAATCCCAGCACATTCCTTAAAAGCAATGAGCGTGTTGGTATTTTGCTGCTAAATAATAACCTCTGGCCATTAATTCTCTGGACTTGCTCCAGTTTTCCAGGGCATTGCAAAGAATAGTTGAGAAGATCCCTTAGCAAGTACCTTTAACACTTTAGTATTCATAGTAAGGTTTTTATATTTAAACTTTACATAGTAATGTTTTATACTTAAACTATGATTTCTGCATTGATTTTACTTAGCTAATTGAGTTTTGGATTAATTGCTCAAACTTAAGTGTGTATGGATATCTGCATGTTACACATATACCCTTATCTGGGAAATAAAAATCTATCAGCCTAAAATTAAACCTGGCTAAACTTGGAAAGTTTGAAGTTTATTATTTTCATTGACTTTTCCTTCTGTTTATAAAAAGGGAACTGGCAGGCTTTTGGAAAAGATTTTCTATATAAAAGCACATCTTTACAGACACGTCATTGACTGAATTGTATAGGGAATAGAAGAGCCATTTGTGTATGTTCTTTGTTGATTACCAAAAAAAAAAACCAAAGAATATTTGGCTTGATAGAGCAAAACTCAGCCTTAAGGACTATTCCCTAACTGGGAATATTTTGTATGTCTGTCGGGATCACATAAGATTCCTTGATAAAAGCGACCACAGAGATACGTTTGTCATTAGTTCTCCAATTATTAAGTTCAAGTGAGACATAAAATGGGGATGGATACTCTCCACAGGTGTGTGCTCTTCTCTTGGAGGATGGCTGTCCAGTACGAGGAAGGGCTGCTTATTGTTGGTGAGACCTCCCAGGTGATCCTGGGTGTTCTTCTGTGCACATGACATTGTGCTGTTCTCATCAAGGCCCACAACATTACAGAACCTTTTCAGTGAAGTTTATGATTATTTAAAAGCATTCAGCCTAACAATCCATATAAGATAGATTCAATGGATGGAAAATGACAGCTGTGAGGGGAAGGAATGTGTGATTACAAGAGTCTTGTCTAGGCTGTGATAAGTAGTTGTCCAGTCCGTTGAATTACTACATCAATACATTGCAGCTGCACAAATGAGTTAGACTGACAATTAGAGGGGAGAGAATGGGCTGGGTTTTATTTGGAGAACTGTACACGGTACTTTTAACTAGCCTGTTTTCCTGTACTCTGATATGTTGTCCTATCTTTTAATATATATGTTCTCTTGATAATGCTGTAGAGATGTTTTAGAGATGAAGAAACTTGAGGCCTAATAAGGTTAAATGACTTGGTGCAGATCATATCACACTAGTAGGAGGAGAGAGAGCCGGGATTTGAAACCATCTTCTGGCACCAAGTCCTACATTCTTTCCAATGTATCGAGTTCTAAGGAAGACCCAAAGGTCAATAGAGAAATGCATGGTGGTTGCACATGGGCCACCCCATATTGCTGGTTATGATTGAAGTGCAGGAAGTGTGGGAAGAATATCATAAAAGAAATGGAGGGAAGAGGTGGGTAGGTCACATGGTGTGAGAGAGGCAAATGAATCAGATGGGCAGTCTGAGGACCCAATTGGTTCCTATGACCTTGGGGAAGATCTCAGTCACTCTAGTGATTTAATTCTCTGAGAAAGGTCTGTATATTAACATTGGACAAGAATAGTATGAATGAGAAAGTATGGATAGATGAGCTACGTGTACACAAATGTGGGCACGCTTATATCAGTGAGAACACAGAGCCCATGAAATATTGGGGAAGTTCCTTCCATTTTTATTTATGCTAATGCCATATTAGTATAGTGCTTTACCATTTTCCAAACATTCATTTACTAGGAGAGGCAGTGTGGTGCAGTGGAAAGCTCCTCACTGGAATTAGGGTTGAAAGACCCAAATCCTGTTTACTTCTTCTGGGACCTTGAACAGGTCACTAAACTTAAGCCTGCTTGCACTGCTGTAAACTTGGAGTAGATGGTCTCTGAGGTCATTTCTAACTCTGTAAATCCTCCTGTAAATTTAACATACATCCATATGACAGTCCTGGGTAGGAGGCGGAGTATAGGCATTCTCCTCATTTTACAGAAATGGAAACTGCAGCTCAGAGAGGCTAATGAGTAAGTGGTGAGGCTGGGACGAGAACCCCAGGGGTTCTCATGTGGCCTTTCAATAGTTATATAAAAACATAGTCTTTTTGAATGTTTTTTCATGTTTCTTGAATAAATTTTTTTCCTTTTTATAAATAACCAATTAAACTTAACTTTACAGCTATTTGCTCTTTAAAAAGCCACCTTAAAAAGTTATTTCTAATGGATTATTCTCTTTCCTGATTTGATTTGTTGTATTATTAATGTAGTGTTTTTTTAATTGGAGCAGGACTTTTGTCTTACAGAATGCATGTATAATATTGTTGCATGTTTTGGACTTGGGAACTCAAAAGGGCCACTGAGTGAATGGAGAGAGAAGATGGGGTAGTAAGAAGAAACAGGTCCAGTATGGTTGCCTACTAGATGGTGTTTGTGGACTTCTCCCAAGTCAGTCTGTAGGTTCCAGTTATGCCATGAGATGTAGCACTGCAGTTAAACATCTGGCAGCCCAACCCCAAAGAGAGGTGGCAAGGGTCTGAGCCTTTTATGTCCGGCCTTGCTGACTGATTCCCCAGACAGTGAACGTGTCAGAGTTAGGAATTTCTAAAGAGCTTCCAGAGTCAAACAGAGCCTTCTAATTCAGGGGCTCCTCTCATCCTCTGGTTGGTTCCCCAGTTTTACACACCCTTTTTTATGCATCTGCATTGTTGGTGACTGATAAAGAGTACGGAGTGCCAGAAGGGACTCATGGCTGTAACTCTGTTGGCCTCTGCAAGGAGTACTGTTCCTTTAGCATATCTTAGACACACACTCCAGCACCAGATTACTTTACCTAAAATACCCCTTTCATTTTGTCATTCTCCTACTCAGATCTTGGGTGGTTCTCTGTTGCCTACAGAATAAAGTTCAGATATTTTAAACCGATATTCAGGACTTCTACAATCTGACCCTAACCCTCCCTTCCTTCCTTTGTAATTTTTATTTTCAGTTCCAAATTCTTTCCCTCTCCACCCCATCCCCCACCCATTGAAAAGACCAGAAAGATGATACCTATTATATATATGAAGTCATGCAAAACATTTCCATATTAACCATGTTGTGTTAGGGGAGGGAGGGTGGGGAGCAAGAAAAATAAAGGAAAAAAGTATGCTTCAGTTTGCACTTAGAGTCACTTAGTTCTCTCTCTGTAGGTGGATAGCATTTTTCATCATGAATCCTTTGGAACTGTCATGGATCATCACATGTGTCGTATCCATCAGAGTAGCCAAGGCTTTCACAGTTGGTTACCATCCTAACCCACTTTCCAACCATATCTCCTACTTCTCACTTTGTACCATTGTTCTGTTCAGGCTGGTGTATTTACCATCACATAAGGGTGCCTTATGTGTTGCCACCCCAATGCTAAGGCTCCATTCTCCTGATCCAGGCAGTACTTTTTTCCATTTCCACCTCTCTATCCAAATCCTACTCATTCTTTAAGGTCTAGCTTCTAGCCTATGATATTTTCTTGTACCATAATACCACCTCATTTGGCACTTAACCAATAAAACTCTAGAATGATAGATGTAGAAGGATTTGCTAACCTAATCCAACTTGCTTATTTTGTAGAGGAAGAAACTTGGTACAGAGAGATTAAGTGATTTGTCCAAGGCCATACAGTTAGTGCCAGAGCTCAGATTAATCTGTTTTCTTGTATTCTTTCAGTAGTCATAAACTCCTTGAAGGTAGGGATCATGACTTCCATACCTCATATGTCCTGAGGAGAAAGGATCATAGGGCTGGGAATTATGGTAGCCTTCAATTAAATTCACTGGTTGGCTGATTGAAATAGATGTTTGATGTAATCAGCTTTTTAGTATGTGAGATCAGTTAATTGTTCTTGCATTTTTATGATGATTATTTTACTACAGATTTGTGTATTGATATTTATTATACTCAAGGTGACATAGAAATTCAACTTTATTATTAAAATGTCTTTATTAACAGCTTATATTTTTACATCACCTATATTTCCCAGTGTGTCCTTCTGCTCCCTTCTAACAATGAATTAAAAAGAGGAGGAAAACAGTTTAGCAACACCAAAGAACACATTAGCCAAGTCTGACGTGATGTGCAGCATTCAGCACTCATTGCTCTGTATCTGTACAGAGACAGGAGGGAAATCCGTTCTCATTTCCTTTCTTTGGGACCAAGCTTGGACACTCGGTCGTTTCACATTTCTCATTTCACATTTCACAAACATTTCCATCTTTGTTGTTCTTTTAATTTACATTGTAGTTAATATATATGTTGCTTACCTGATTATTATTTCATTTTTCATCTAGTCACAGTCTACATGTTTCTCTGCATTTGTCGTATTCATTGTTTCTGACATCACAGTAACTTTCCATTTCATTCATGTACTGCAATTTGTTTAGCCCTTCTCCAGTCTGCTTTGTCTCCAGGTCTTTGCTATTACAAAAAACGCTGCTATTAATATTTTGGTATCCATGAGAGAAATTAATTTTTTTAATGGAATCTATCAGAACTGGGATGATCTGGTCCTTACTCTAACCTCTTTGGTAAACCCTAGTTAAAATTGGCATTGTACTTTTTGCAGCCACTCTGTGATTCTTTTCTCCCTGTTTCTTCATCTCTGGAGGGGAGGAAGAGGAAGCGCTTTTCCTTTCTAGGGACAAATATTCTGCATAGAGCCTTGATCCTAGCTCCTTCTGTGTTCTTTAACAGATCATACTCAACGGTCATTATTTTACTTTCTGTAATCTTCCATCTCTCCCTTTCTACTGTCTCCTTCCCTGGGGAAGGACAGACACAACCCTGTCTTCTTCATCTTTACAACTCTTTATTAGGCTGAACTTTCTTGCAGACTGTCATCTTCGTTTCCCTTTATCATTTAAATTCCTAGAAAAAGCTTTTTATGCTTGTTGCTTCCACTTTACTCTCATTCCTCAGCCCTTTGTATTTTGGCTTCAAAACTCATCTCAGCTGAAATTGCTCTCGTCAAAGTAACCAGAGATCCCTTCTTAATTGCCACATCTGATGGAACACTTACCATTACCATCTCCTCCTCTTTGTTTTTGTGACACTGCTCTCTCTTGGTTCTCTTCCTATTTTCGTCGCTACTCTTCCGTGTCTTTTGCTGGTCTGACATCCATGCCATACTCCCTAATAATGGGTGTGCCCAAGTTGGTCCTGGATCTCCTATCTGTTTTTTAACTTAGTGACCTAATTAGCTCCTAAGGGTTATCATCTCTGTGCAGATGAGTCTCACATGTATGTATTCTGCCCTAGTTTCTTTTTGAACTCCAATCCTCTATCACATGTTGCCTGTTGAATATTTTAAACTGATTGTCCCACAAACATCTCAGATTCATCATGTTAAACTCAGTTTCCCTCTCAAAGTATGGAATTATGTTCTGCATGACTGCACACGTATATGTAACCTCTATCAAATTGCCTTCTCAGAATTTAAAAAAAGAATGTTAAAAATTGTTTTTACATGCAATTGGAAGAAAAAATAAAATATTAATTTCCCTCACAAACCTATCCCTCTGTACTTCAGTATTTTTGTCAAGAGCACCACCATCCTTTCCATCATCCAGATGTGCAGCCTTGGTGTCGTCCTGGACTCTCCACCTTCCTTCATTCCATATATCCAGTTGCTTGCCCAGTCTTGCTCTTTGTACTTGCAGGCCTTCTCTTCACTCACTCAGCCCCCACCCACTTCAGGGCCTCTTGTGTGGGCTCTGGCAAGTGTCCTAGTTGGTTTCCACACACCAGGCCATCTTGCACACGTAAGCTCAGGTGATCGAGTCCTTTACTCAATAAACTCTAGTGGTTCCCTGTTACATCTGAGATCTCACATAAACTCACCTTGGGGGTCAAAACCCTTCGCAGCCCAATGCCAACTTAGACTTATTATTAGATGTGCACATACGTGTTTCCTCTTATGAAAGGTGAGGTCATCAAGGGCAGGGACTAGTTCACATTTCTTCTTTGTTACCCCCATAGCTAACCTAAGTGCCCAACATGCCGGGTACATAGCAGGCACTTAATAAATGCTTGTTGGTTGTTTTATGTATTCCTCTAACTAACTGTTCCCTTCTAATGTTGTCTGTTAGCCCTTGCCACTGCTTTCCAGGGGGCAATAGTGCTGCAGACCTTTCTCTGTTTTCATTTTTGGTGAGAAGCAGGCAAGGTACCAGAGATATAGGTGGGTAAGTATGCAGGTATTTTTCACTTGAGCTAGCTATGAGATAGTGATATATGTAGAGGGAGTGGGATTGAGGGTCTATTTGATGGAAAGGAGAGACTTCCTGGAAAATGAGAAGCAGTTTTAGAATGACTAGAGTTCTCCAGAAAACTTTGAGAGAAAATGTTCAGGTTCTGTCTGCAAGCCAAGAAAATGCAGTAAGAACATAGAATCACAGAATTGAGAACTGGAAGAGACCTTCGAGGACATCTAGACCCACCTCCTTATTTGACAGATGAGGAAATTGAGGCCTAGAGAGAGTAAGTGGATTGCAATAGTAGCAGAACTGGGATTTGAACCAGGGTCCTCTGACTATGAATCCACTTCATTTTGTTCTTTTATGCATCAGGAGATTCATTTTTGCTCGTGTGTGGGGTTGGATGGTAGGTGGAGGATTTCCCAGTAGGTTAAAAGGTGAAAGCACTGATTTTTGGAGGCTGAAGACCTAGTTTTGAATTTGGACTTTGTTCTTACTGTCAGATGAGGGAGTTGGACTTAGATGATCCCTTCCTTCCTTCTAGCTTTTAAGTCTATGATGCAATGATAGAGCAAATTCCTTTTAGTTATCAGATCTTTAGGTTTAGAAATGGGATTAAGTTCATATTTCTTATATTCTGGTTATTGCCACAATTGCATTTTAAGCTTAATCAGAAAGCTTTATCTTTAGGTGATTTGTGATGTCATGAGCAAGCATTTTCCCTCCCTACCTTAGTATTTCCTTGTGATTTCCCATTGCCAGAAAAATTCATTCTGTGGCCATGAGATTTCTCTGTACCGAGAGCCAGCCTGGTCCTGCCACAGTCTGTTATTGGTCCACTTTTGTGGCTTAGTGTGGGACCTGAGAGAACTTGTGCTCTGTCAGCATAGCTTTTGGGAACGCAAGGCCACCTTCGCGTCACCAGTGAAACATGAGAACAGCCACAAGCATTGATGAAGGACTGTTAAAGCAAAAGTGAGGCTGAGTGAGATTTTAGAGTTCAGAGCTAGAGAGTAGCATTTCAGAGAATTAGAGTTCATATTGACTAGAGTCATGTTTGTAGCACTTGCAAAGAGGGTTTCTGTCTAGTTTGGAATCACCCATCCTTTCAAAAAACATTCTAACTAACAAAGGAAGCATGGTTTGTTTTTTTTAATCCCTTACCAGTAGAATTCCAGAAAATTGTAAGTGTTATATCTCTGACTGTACAGCTTACAAGTTGCAAATCAGGCCAGCATATTGACCTAATAAGGAAAAACAAAAGATCCAAGTAATGTTAAGTCATGACAGATCAGTTACATATAACCTCAATGACTCCAAAATGAGATGAAGAAGTTGCAAATGTGCAAATCCAAACAATTTTAAGTTATTAGGCTAGAAGGCCTTTGTAATATGAGAATATTCTAATATAGTCCAGCATTTGGCACATAGGCATTTAAAATTGATTTTACAGTTTATGGCTTAAGTTAATTACTCATCTATAGTTACAGTCAGTTACATAGCAGTTAGGCTTTTTAATTCTTCTTTACCTGTAGATTTAGCTGTTGATTTGAGATTGCCATACTAGATTCTGTTGATACAAAAACTAAAATGAGAACAGTCCTTGTCCTTAAGGATTGTGTTCTATTGAGGCTCGTTTCAGTTCTACATATGATTTTGAATTCATAATTGTTACAGATGAGGAAACAATGTCAGAGAGGTTAAGTGACTTGTCTAAGTTTATACAGACAGGAGAACAAGTATTCAAACACGGGCCTTGTGACGTCAGATTCAGTCTTATATAAATTCTTTTGACCCTCTCAGGACTGAACACAAAGTTCTTCTGTTCATTGAAGGCACTTAATGGTTTTTGATTAGCACTAGTTCATTAGTAGTGAACCTTGCATCCATCTCCTTTGAATGAGAAAACAACTGAGTGAATTCACATTTTACATTCCACTCTTTTTATACATTGCATGAGGTTCACCTTTGTTCTTCATTATTACACTGTAAAGTTTATTCAGTTAATTAATAATTAAGACATTTGTTAAGTTCATATTGTGTCAAAACATGTGATGGAGGCACTAGGAAAGTTGAGTATTTAGCTATTTGGGGGTTACACTTTAGACATAGAATGCCTTTGTATTGGAAGGCATTTAGCAAAATCTCACTGTTCTTATGAACAGGAAATAGAAGGTGGATGATAGTTTAGTTGGATGGATTTATAACTAGTTGAATGACTATACCAAAAACATGTTTAGTAGTGTCAGTTTGAAGAAAAATCTCTGTTGGAATGCCACAGAGTTTGGTCCACTGATCCTGTCTTGTTGATTTTTAACAGACTTGGATGTAAACATGGAAGACGTACTTACAAAATTTGGAAGTGGTCCCAAATGGCAAAGGCTAATATGTTGGGTGAAAAAGACTAATATGTTGACCAAAATGGCTAAAATGTTGACTAAAAATTCTAATAGATCTCACTGGGTTCGTTTATTTAGCAAGTGTTTATGAAGTATTGACTCTGTGTGTAGAGAGACAAAATTTGAATAAAACATGGCATTTGCCTTCATAGAGCACCCCAGTCTACATAAAAATGACGTACCTGTATTGATAAGTGAAGTTCAATAGTTATAAGTGAAAAGGTCTTACGCTTAGATTGAAAAAATAATCTACAAGTACAAATAGAGAGAAACCTGGTTTATGGAATCATAGAATTTGAGAGTTGGGAGGGACTTAAGTGACCTTCTTGTCCATCCCATGCCTGAAAGGAATCCCTACTATAACATACTTGACCAGTGATATCTGCTTGCTTGAAGACTTCCCCCACCAACACACACACACACACACACACACACACACGCACACACACACACACACACACGGGAGAACTTAAACTTCTTGAGACATTTAATAACAATTTAATTTATTGGCATTAATTTAATAGCAATTACTGTTTAAAAAAAAAGGCCAATGGAATTTTAGTTGACAAGCCCAATGTAATCAAACATTGTAAGCCTAAGGGTTTGGGGAGTGGACTTAACAATACTGATGTTTCAATAACATTTTATAAGATTCACCAGAAAACAGAAGGAAATTCAGAAGGAAGCATGAACAAGCAGTACAGTTTTGAAGATAATTTATAGAATTTATTATATGTTCTTTTTTTCAAGTAACAACGTGAAAATAGATTTACAGTTTCATAGAAAATCCTTTTTGTGGAAATGCTCTTCTTTTGGAGTTTAAGTTTAGAATAAAAAAGATGCATTTGTTTGGTATCTTACAAATCAAATAAAAAGGACTAAAATATTTATAGCACAATTTTTGTAGTGGCACGGAATGGCTAAATTAACTATGAATGTAATGAAATATTATTGCACAATAAGCAACAAAAAATGAAAAGAAGCATGGAAGACTTTGCAGACTGATAAAAAATGAAGTGACGAGAACCAGGAAACAGTTTAAATAATGGGAATGGAAGGAGCAACAACAAATGAGTGGAAAGTGAAAGCTGTAAAAATCATACTGACCAAGCATGGCCTCCGAGAAGAGATGTGAGACTCTTGGCACCCTTCTTTGAGGAGATAGATGACAATCAGTGGGTGGGGAACACTACATGTGATATTGGTCTTAAATGATTTGTTGGTTAGTTTTGTTGAACTCTTTTTTTAAGGTATGGTTCTCTGATGGAACATATTGGGAAATGAGATGGCATAAAAGCAGGAGATTAAAATTTTTCTGTGTGATATGGGAGGGAGAAAACCACCTCTCTCTATCCACTAAGGCAGATACCATACAGAGTAGCTACAGTAAAGGAAGAATAGTTGTTAAAGCTTAATTTTACAGGAGGCAAAATCCTAGAAGGGAAAGAGAGGCACAACCCGGGTCCTCAAATCCTGGCATACACATGCCCAGAGTTGATGAAACAAACATGATGAATTGAGGTCCTAATTCAAGGAATCAAATTTTACCTCATAGATAATTATTGAAGCTTGACAGGATGAGAGTTGACTAAACTATAGCCCACATGGGTATACTTTATTCAGAATAAACAGAATATATTAAAGGGGATGGAGATAGGGATTATATTTTAAGAAAGTATACTCATGAAGATATCCAGGTGCTAAAAGGCTGTGGAAACAAGTGTTTGAGTAAAGATCAGTGGAAGGTGAAACAATATTTTTTTCATTGATGTATATTACAGGCTGCTTAGACAAAAAAAGATATATGTGAAGAGTTTGGGAAACATAAGCCCAGCACAAAAGCATGATAGAGTGGTGATGGGGGACTCTATCCTCATGTCTACTAGGAGCCCTCCTTCTCAGAAGCAGAGTAGCTGATAACTTTTTAACTTGTCTTCATGGTGATTTCTCTACCTTTTGAATTCTGCTCTGGGTCTGATTCTTACTGACAAGGATGAACTGGTAACTGCTGTAGAAATGATAGGAACCTTTTGGGGGAAATTACTCCTTCCTAGAGTTTGTGATAGAGGAGGGGAAAGCTGGGCATAAGCTTTCCAACTTAGATGTTGGGAGAGCAGATTTCAAAAATGTGCTCCATTGTCAAATACTATTTGTAAAAGCCTACTTGTTCCTTTCTCATTGAGAATGCCCTTGATTCCTATATAAGGTGACTCTTAGCCAGATTTTGTATAGATAGTGTAGTAGGTATATAGGTCAATAATTACTGAGCTTTCATGGCTGTTTTTTTCAGTATTAATAAAGTGAGAGGTTTTTTCCTGTAACTTTGCTATTTTCCCAGATTTTTTTTTCCCCAGATTCCCAGATATTTCTCAGATAAGTTACCTATGAGCCCTTCAATGCCTTCAGAAGTATAGCTCCTCTAATATGGCTCTCTACTGTACATACACTTGTTCCAACCCATAGAGGCTCCCTTTAGTGGCATTTTTTCTTTCTCTCTAATCACCTTGGGGACTGTGATGTTATAGTCTAAGGAGAGTAGTTCCACTATTCTTAACAAAAAAAATTTCTTGAAAAACTTTTTTCCAAATCTTTTTCATTTTTCTTAAGTTTGTAGTACTTTCATTTTCATCCTTAAATGCACTTGAGGTGGCTTTGCTCAGTCTTGCCAAGCTTTTAAAAAATTAGTTGTATCTACCATAGCTTTTCTCCTTTTGAAGAGATAGTCCTATTCATAACTGTCTGTCTTTTTGGGGTAAGATTTTACAGACAAGTTTATATTCTAGCCCAGTCTTTTTTTAAAAAAAAATTATTTTATTTTAATTTATCAACAGTCACTTCCATAAGCATTTGAGTTTTAAATTTTTCTCCCCCTCCTTCCCCAAGATGGCATGCAATCTGATATAGGCTATACATATACATTCCTATTAAACATATTTTCACATTAGTGAAGTTGTGAGGAAGAATTAGAACCAATAGGAGGAACCACAAGAAAGAGAAAAGAAAATAAAACAGAAGAAAAAAATAGCAAATATTATGCTTCGATCTGCATTCACACTCTGTAGTTCTTTCTTTGGATGTGGTTAGCATTTTCCATCATGAGACCTTTGGAGATGTCTTAGATCCTTGCATTGCTGAGAAGTAGCCCAGTCTTTTTTTAAAAATATTTTTTCCAATTACATATAAAACAGTTTTCAACATTCATTTTAAAATCAATTTTGAGTTCTAAATTCTCTCCTTCCTTTTCCTCCCTATGCAGGCAGTTTGATATAGGCTATATATGTGCAATCATACAAAACATTATCATTAGTCATGTTGTGAAAGAAAACAGACCCCCCCCCAAAAAAAAACCCCAAGAAAAATAAAGCGAATAGCATTTTTTCATAAGTTCTCGAGAATTGTCTTAAGTCATTATATTGCTGGCCAAGTCATTCACAGTTGATCATCACACAGTATTGCTGTTATTATATACAATATTCTCCTGGTTCTGCTCACTTTGCATCAGTTTAATGTAAGTCTTTCCAGGTTTTTCTGAGAGCATATTGCTCATCATTTTTTATAGCACAACAGTATTCCATCAAATCATATACCATAACTTGTTCAGTCATTCCCCAGTTGATGGACATCCCCTCAATGTCCAATTCTTTGCCATCATAAAAAGAGTCTAGCCCAGTCTTGAGTTAGGCAGCTACTTCTCTCCCTTTGGCAAGTAAATTAGGTGTTTACTGACTAAGATGTTTTCTGGAACCACATCTTTTCCATCTTACAATTACTTGAAAGGTATAGAGAATCTAGTAATATCTCATTGAGCTATTGTTGATTATGAAAAAGCATTTGATTCTGTAAAATAAAACACCACCTTCAAGGCTCTTTTACAGTAAGATATCTGTTATGCATACATCAAGGTACTTCAAGATTCCTTGGAACATTTAACAGAAATAACATAATAAGAATGGAGGAGGCAGATGGTAGACATAATCCAGGATTGGGATTTGGTAGCATGATCAACAAAAGGAAAAAGGGGCAAGGGACTTGAGGAGAGGATAGTGTAGAAATGAGTTGTTGACTAAATAGGGAAGAGAGGAGAGGGTACCCAGTGCAGTTAATATTCTGGGTGGAGGGAATGGAGGGCCCTGAAGTTAAAGAGAACAGGGTTAGGAGGCCTAAGGCATGGCCAAAGGGATGACAAAAGGTTAGGGTCAGATAAAGGAATTTCAGAGTTTGTGAATCAGGCAGTAGGATCCTCATGGATAATGTTGAGATCAAGGATATGACCTCTTGTGTGGCTGAGGTAGGGTGAAGGAGCAGGTTGTGGAAATTGAGTAGATTGAGGAGCTGGAAGTTAGGGCATTAGAGGGACCATCAATATGTTGGGAGCCCCCTAGTATGCAGGCAGGAGTTGGGGAGAGGAGAGAGAGAGACTGGAGCCTAGCACCGACCTGTTCCAAGAATATCTAGTAGCCAGGATCTGGATTGGGGGAGCAGTTTGGATAGTGTGAACTTCAAAGGGAGGACAGGCTGCTGAGTGGTGGTGGTAAATGGAGAGTCTGGAAGTGGCAGTGGGGAACAAAGAGCATTCCAACTCTTCCACACAGAGCTGGGGATTCTGAGAAAAAGTATAGCTAGTACTAGAAAGGGGAGCAGGTTAATTGGACTGAGTGTATATCAAGACAGAGCCGGGTCAGTGAATGTCAAAGGGTAGAATGCTTGTGGGGTGGGCATTCTAGAGGGCACAGTGGAAGAGGCAGGCAGATTTGGAGTATGACATTGAATGTGGGGTTGGGTTTAGGAAAGTGGGAATAAAGGAATGGGCAGTTGGGAGCAGGCAACAGGATTTGAATTTTTGGCAGCCAACACTTCATAATTACTGGGCTGAGGAGAGTAGAAGGGGCTAGGCAGAATGTGTTAACCATTGAAGAATGAATCCAGGCAGAGTATCATTAGTTGCAGAGGTTCATTGAGGAAGGCACGTGTTTAGTCATATGAGACTGGTTGAAGGAACTAGGTGCTATTTAGCCTGGAGAAGAGACAGGGAATACACGTTAGCAATGGTGAAATATTTGGAGGGCTGTTGTGTTGAAAAGGCCCAGAAGCCAAAGCTGGGAGCAATGGGAGAAACTTACAAAGGAGAAAATTTAGGCTTGATATTAGGAAAATCTTCCTAACAATTAGAGCTATCTAAAAGTACAATGAGAGAGGGAGGGAAGGGAGAGCTAGAGGATTGGAGATTTTCAAGTAAAGATTGGACTTTCACTTGTTGGATGTGTTATCATGGGAATTTCCAGCTCTGAAATTCTGACTTTATTTTGTACTGCTCGCAGAGAAAAGAAATAGGAATTAGGTTTTGACTCAAAATAAGGAAAAATTTAGTAATAATTGGAGCTGTCCAGATGTAGAAAATGAAGTAATGGGTTCTTTGGAATCATTTGAGTAGAGACTATAACTTCTCTCAGAGATGTCGGAGATGGGTTGGGAGGTTTAACTCAACCTCTCAGCTACTTTTCAACTCTTCATATTCTGTGAGCCTAACAGGTTCTGAGAGAGGTCTAGAGAGGATCACTTGTGAAGGTATAGACATCAGGACGTGGACCCTGGACTGTGTACCTAGGCCTTTTTTGTTCTTCCGGGGTTTTGGCCATATGCTAGGTAATTGAGGTTGTAAGGTGAATGTTTTGGATAAATAAGGTGTTATAATTTAGGAAAGTTGTTTTTTGTTTTGTTTTTTTTTTTAAGAAAAATGTCAATTGCTATAAAGTACTTTCCTCAGTCATCTAAACTAAAACTAAAGTTTTCTGTGCCTTTTTACCAAATATGATTTTTTAATCTGCTTAAATTATCTTTTTGTTTTCTTTCAGGTAAACTGTAAGCAACAAGGAATGGACACCCAGTTATTCAGTCCTTTGCTGGGTGAGATTACTAATACACCATCTCTGGAATCTTCTGGTTTATATAGTAACTGGTCAGTTTATGGAGATGACACTAGCCCACCCACTGCCTTTCAAGACTATGCCAATGAAAGGTATCAAGTAAATATGTTGTTTATACAACTGTCCTCTTGATTATTAAGTTCATAACTTAGGAGTCATTCTTACCCCCCATATCTCATTATTTGCCAGGCTTGTAGATTCTGTTTCTATAACATCATCTTACCTCAAATGACCCCCTATGTAGCTCAGACCCTAGTCACCTTTTCCCTAGTCTGTTATAGAAGTCTCCAAATTAGTTTCCCTGTTTCCAGTCTTTCTCCTTTCCAATCCATCCTTCATATAGATGCCAAAATAGTAAAAACTTAATGACTTCCTACTGTTAGAACAAAATAGAAATGTCTTGACCTGTCATTTAAGGCCCTGCACAGTCTAATTAACCCACTTATCCAGCCTTAAAACTCCTATTATTCCCCTTCACATACTCTGAGTTTCCATCAGACTGGACAGCTAGCTGTTCCTTAAGCTCAGTACACCATTTGTTTCTTGCCTTCACGCATTCACATACATCATTTCTACATGCTGGAGTCCATTTCCGCCTTCCCCCCAGGACCTCCTAGAATCCTCTCCTTTCATTCAGCTCCCTTCTCTTTCTGGGATTCCTCAACTTGTACTTTCTCCCTCCCTCCTTAAATCATTTGGTATTTGCTTTTCTCGGCACATGTTGTGGAAGCTCCATGAGGGCAGGGACAGTTTTGGTTTTGTATCTGTAATGCCTTGCACATTATGGGAACTTAATAAATACTTGCTAACATAATAATTGAATTATAGCACATCCTTCATCTGGGGATCCTGAAACCTAAGAGAGCAGCCCTTTAGTATTTCCTCATGCGCTAACAAAATAGGATCAGAGTGTTTAGAGCTGATTGGGACGTTAGAAATCATCATCATCAATGAATTTCTTATTTTAGAAGAAAAAGTTAACACACCGAAAGATGAAGATGTTTCTCTAGGGCCATACATTCAGTGAGTGACAGATTGGGGGTTTGAATCTTGGTCTTTGGACTTCAAAGCGACTGTTCTTTTCACCATATGTGTACTACACTGCCTCAGAATTATACTGTCAATAGAATTGAGGTAATCTACATCCTGTGTCAATAATTAACTTTTTGCATGACTCCTATGGAACAAGAGGTTATAATTTGATCTTAGAAGAATTTGTTCAAAGTATTTTGTATCTTACGACCAAAGAGTCAGTGCCCAAAAGATTTTACATCTAATTGCAGGGGTTCTGCAGTACTTCAGCTCTTTCATACCTCTTGACTATTTTTAGACCGCGGTTGCTTTAAAGGGTGTTATTGGCAAAATAAGAATTTGGCCAAGTGGAATTGATTGTGTTCTAATTAATTGGCTTCTTTATTTTTCCTTGTCCCAGCCCCATTAAATCTTGAGGATGACTACTACCTTTTATGATTGGATACTGTTGGGTTTTGTTGTCCAACAGGACAGAGGTGTTGGAATTCGGATAGAGGGTTGGGGGTGCTGTTGGAACCTAAGGCCCTGTACACCCTTTAAACTTCAGACATTAAGCTGTGCAGGGTCTTGCCTTCTGGGCAAAAGAGAATGCACGCTTAGACCACTTGAGATATTTGAGAAATCACTAGAACTTTTAAAAGTGATACAAGATCCTTTTGCTCTGTTGAAGAGCTGCTTGTAACTTACAGGTCAGTCTGGAGCTGTAGTTGTTTTGCAGTTTATCCTGAAGCTGCTTAACTTGTGTTTCCCAGTCTTCTCAGCTTTGAAAGCAGGAGGCAGCCTTCTTGTGTGTTGTGGTTACAAAGGCAGTAATATGATTGAAAAGGACTGGAATTCTTAATAGAAACTGCAGGAAGTCTAGCAACTCAGCAACTGAGTTAAGTATAATTGAAATAGTGTGGTATGGTCTGAGAACCCAACTAGCATTTTATAAAATTGTTTTTATTTATATTATTTAGTAAATTTGGAACTGACTGAATTTATCAAAGGTTAATCTTTAAAGTTCTTTTATTAGTTGAGGCATTCAGTATCACTGAATCTGAGTTGGAAATGGGCTTCAGTGCACACTTAGTATAACCTGTACCTGAAGAGTAGTCCCTCTGCAACATCCTTGATGCCTAGGATGCATTCTCTCCTCATCTCAGCTTCTTAGAAGTCTTCTTTCTTCAAGACTCCCCTGTGGTGCCAGCATCTCCCTTTGTATGTGGCCTTCCCTAAGTCTGTACACCAGCCCCTGCCCCACACCCCAAATAGCTGAGTGTTCTCTGCATTCATAGAGATTCCAAACCTATAGCTGTACCTTGTCTATACCTTTTTTACCTCTGCCTCTGTCACACCTTCATTTGTGTTGTACTCGTTTGTGTACATTTTATGTCCTTCTATTTGAATGTAAATTCCTTAAAGTGAGAGACTATTTCTTTTTCTCTTTGAATCTTAGGTGCTTAGCTCAGTGCTTTGATGTAGTAGAAATGTAATAAATGTTCGTTGAATTTTTAATTGGGTTTCCCAATCTCTGCTTGAACACTTCCAGGGAGGGAAAGCCCACCACCTGCTTAGGCACCTGTTCATTTCCATGTTGGACAGCTTTTATTGTTGCAGTAAATTCAAATCTACCCGCTGGCAGCTTCCACTCATTGTTCCAAGTTCTTTAGGGGCCAAGTAAAAAAACAAAACAAAACAAATCTTGGGGCAGCTAGGTGGTGCAGTGGAAAGAGCACTGGCCCTGAAGTCAGGAGGACCTGAGTTCAAATCTGGCTTCAGACCAGACACTTGACACTTACTAGCTGTGTGACCCTGGGCAAGTCACTTAACCCCAACTGCCTTAACAAAAAACAAAAAAAACAAATCTACTACATGACAGCCCTTGAAGAACTTGCATCTGGCTTTCATGTTGTCTTCCTAAGTCTGCTCCGGTCCGGTCTCAGCATTCGTGTGCCTTCAGCCAGCCTTCATCTGTCATGGTCCTGAGACCTTTGTAACCTATGAACATCTTGGGTACTATCTTCTAGACACACTTAAGCTTTTATTCCTTCTCCTCTCCCCCCAACTGTGTTTTTCACAAAATAAAGCATCTAGAACTGAACATAGTATTGCGGATCTGATAGGCTTTGAGAAGAGCTCTGTAGGATTGTCGCCTCCCTGGTTTGGGATGGTAGCTTCTCTTAAACCGAAAGCTCTCTTCCATTTCTTTGGCTGTTGTGTCACTTGCAGAACACTAACATCCCCAGCTCTTTTTTTCACAGAAACTGTTGTCTAGATATGCCTTCCCCTTCTTACACTGGTGAAGTTGATTTTTAACCCAAATATAGGATTTTACATTTATTTCTATTAAATTGCATCTTTCTTGATTTTGGCTCATTGTTCTTGCCTTCTGACTTTGTTGTCCAACATGTTAGCTATTCCATCCAGGTTTGTGTAACCTGCAAAATTAACACATGAATGCATTGATGTTTTTCTATAAGTAATTAATAAAAACTTTAAACAGTGTAGGAGAGAGGACAGATCCCTGAGGTACTTTATTAGAGACTTACTTCCAAATAGATCAACCCATTAATGACATTCCTTTAAATGTTGAAAGATGGTGCTCCTGTTTACTCAGGCAAAACATCACAAGTTTCTTCAACTGAGCCTTGTGTGGTATGATCTCTAGTGGCTTTACCATCCTGATCTCTGTCTAATTACTGGCCTGCCATTTATGCCCTTGAAGTGTTGGACTTTGACAGTAATTTACCAAAAAAAAAAATGTGGTGCATACTGATGTAAAAGTAATTGGTCATAAATGGTGGTGTAGGTATTTTGTTTATGAATTATTTCTCAAAATTATTTGGTGGATATATTTTACAGGGCACAAATCAATTTATGTTACTCCGGAAATGGCCCTGACACGTTTGGATTGGTTTCAAACATTTTGGAGAAGCCAAATATTCCGGACCCTGTTACTGACTGGTAAGTTTGTGCAGAAACCCTGTTACATATTATAGAGAGATGTTCTGCATGTTCTTTAAAGTAATCATGTTGACTTCTCTAGAACTTTACTGAGGGCTTGGTTCTGGGATATGGATTAGAAACATGTAGACTTTGATATATTTTTACAGATAATTGTAATATTTTAGCCTATGTAGAATGATGAGTATTATTATTAATTGTGGTCTTTGTTATAGGAATTCTTTGTCCAGATTCCTTCCTCCCACATGGACACCTAACTTTGGTAATGATGATGACTATTCAGGATATTCTCTCAGGAATTCTGTCGAGGATTTTTCAAACTTCATTGAAACACAGAATTTCAATCAAGGACACTTTGAGACATCACCTGATATAGAGAACTTGCAAAGTGCATTTGATAATCTTAGATTGGTAGAGTCTTGGCTTTCTCCTTCAGACCATTCTAATCAGCTACCTGACAATATTTTCAAAAGTACTTACCTGGATAATTCAGCTTTTAAAACCAATTCAATTATTCAACCAAAAGGATTCCCTTTGCAGAATGAAGAATTCAATCAAAGTGAGACTAATTATAAGCAAACGAAATTAAATAATGATTATGAAAAAAACTGTTCTGATCTTAACTCTTATTTTCAAAATATATATAAAGATAGTGCTAGTATTCAAAAGGAATCCTGGAAACCTGATAGAGCAAATGAGAAGATAATGAAAATTAATATCCAAGAACAAATGAAATGCTCCAATGATTTGGGCAGTCTGGCTGCTGATCCATATGTATTTCATGAAAATCATTTGCTTCCTAAAATAAATGAAGGTATGATGCCTTCTCAGCAAATACAAACATCTGTTCCACCTCCTCTATACTTTGTCAACCAACCATTTCCTGAAGAAAATTTGTCAGCAGTAATCGACAAGAAATCTCAGGAAACGAGCTCACTGAATGATCCCAGTAACTTCAACTTTATGGGCAACTTTGAAGATAATGGTTGCCAATTTCCCAGAAATTCCAAAGAAATTCTCTTGAAGCCCCTTGACTACGATTTGTCTATAAATACTGCTTTACAGAATGGAAACTGTCAGTCACTCTTCAGGGAGCATATTTGGGTGGATGGGAACATGTTAAGTCCAGTTCTGGTGGAAAATTCTCCATTTGTGAAGCCAATAGCATCAGGCTGTCAGCCTTCGTCTGGAGTTTCAGTCTTGTCTTCTGGCTCTCCCATGCACCAGTCTTTGATTTCTCCTTCATACTACCCACAGACACCACCAGTACCCTTCAGGAAGGAAGGGAGGTTACAAATGCCAAATGGTGTCCATAGTGGTCTGAGGTTTCCAAATTCTAATACTGAAAATCAGAAGCCAAATATACAAATGGGATGTTTCCCCCATGATCCATTGACTTCCAGGGGTCATCATTATTGCAAAATTCCTGCCCATTTGTCATCCAACTGCCTGTTGCAGCAGAATGCTGCTAGTGAATACTCTGATAGATATAGAGTCCGCAAAAAACAGAGTCTAGATGATAGAAAAGATAGGAAGAACTTGATTCCCCAGCCTAGTTACATAGGTCAGAACCGTCAGCAGTTTAACATTTTCCGAAAGAAACAAGAAAAGAATAGTGTTAATATGTCAGATTTCATCAATCCTTCAATCCTTCCTGCCGTCCCTTTTGTGTCGGAGCTTAAACAAAACCCTAATTTTACCCCATTTAACCCTTCTCCCTTTATGCCAACAACTAACTTTACTTTCCCACCATCAACATTTCCTTTGTCAGAGCTTGTTGACGTTTTCCATTATGGTGGCCTTACCAATTTGAATCCCTTCGTTAGTGATTTGTTTTGTAGGGAAGTAACACCACCATACTTTGCCTTTCCACCACCTTTTAACAAATACCGGCCACCAAGAAATCGGAGTGGACCTGCTAATGAACTTCATACCCAACTGGAAGAGTGCTATGAACAATGGCGAGCTCTAGAAAAAGAACGGAAGAAGGTAATAGTGGGTCTCACAGTGGTAGATGTGAGTTCAGTCTGGTTATGCACAAATTGGAGCATTTCACATCATGCTTCTGCTACCTAGCTACATAGCTGATGTGGAAATAAGAAAAAGTCAAATGGAGGACGCCAAATAGAATTTCCCAGGATCAAGCTATATTTTGCTAAGATTGTGTGTGTGTGTGTGTGTGTGTGTTGTGTGTGTGTGTGTGTTTTGCTAAGAGAGTGTGTGTGAGAGTGTGTGACAGTTATGTATTATGATTGATACTAGACAAATCTTATTATCTATATCTAGTTATATGAGATAAAATGTATGGTTATGAATGTGTGTATATGTATGTGTGTGTGTGTATCGACATATACGTAGCTCTCTGTGTCTCTGTATCTTACATGTATATGATTTTTTTCCTCTCCAAATCTCACACTTCATATATGTTATATTCTTAGACTGAGGCAGATCTTGCAAGAAACTTTCCAGGAAAGAGGGTCTCCACTTCAAATAACACTCCTGTTTCCAGACTTCCTGCCAATCCTTCCCGAGTGGATCGCTTAATTATGGATCAGTTAAAGGAACAAGCCAGAGTGAGTATATATATTCATATTGATCAAGTATGTTTTAGAGCAGTTGTTAGGTATGTTGAGTTTAAAATATGTGTGGCTTACAACTAACTAAATGTATACATATTTCTTTTAAGGTTTTGACCTTACTAAGAAAGATGGAAAAGCTTCGTGGTAGCCCTGTCCATGAAAATATATCCATCACTCTGGAACGCCACTTAGAAGCCATTCATGCTACTCAAGCCAAGCGTAAAGATGAACTTGTTAATGCTGCTAATCCCCCACACCAAGGAATTCATTATAATAATGAGAAAGGCAAGTTTAAGTACATGTTTTTAATCTCTTGGGGGAGTGAGCTGGGCTTGGGATTTTGCCAGTTTCGGGAGCTTGTGAGATGAACTTGCTCTCCCAGTGCATATCTGCATTTTAGAGTCTTAGAGAGTTACCTGGGGCACCTTTGAGTGAATGAAGCTAATAGGAAGCCAGTTGGATTGCTTCTACATAATTGTTTTTTGACAATCCTATATCCAGGTTTTATTTTCTAATCAAGTGGCTCATTATTGAAAAGTAGATGCAAAATTGGGGGGGATCCTAGAGAAAAATACTTAAGACGTGGGTCTAAAACAAACAAGGTGTGTCTGTTACTATCTTGTTGCAGTAGCTTTTTGTTTTTTTACAGGACTTGGGATTTTATTGGTGTGAGGAACTTTCAGGGGAAGATTCCCTCAGTTGTTATTGTGGGAGGCAGCTAGGTGGTTCAGTGGGTAGAGTGCTGGGCCTGGAGTCAGGAAGACCTGAATTCAAATCTGGCCTCAGACATTTACTAGCTGTATGACCTTGGGCAAGTCACTTAACCTCTGTTTGCCTTAATCCACTGGAGAAGGAAATGGCAAACCAGTCCAATATTTATGCCAAGAAAACCCCATGGACGTATTGGAATGCTGTGGCCCACTGGGTCATGACGTCGGACACAGTTAAACAACAGCAGGCAGCTTCCAAGGGAAGACTTCCTCTGCCCAGGCAGATGGGCAGCATGTCCTGCATGTGTGGTTGTCACATTGAGCGTATCTAAAGTAACTGCTTTCATTATGTCATCTCCCCTGCCCAAGGACCTACAGTGGGGACCCCCTTTGTCTGATTTATTAGTTCTCAAACTCTAGTGCCTGTTTTTAAGATCCTTCATAATCTCATCCACCTCTTCAGTGATATTCTCCACTTCTTCCCAACACATGCCCTCACTCTTTTCTGTGTGCACCATCTTCTTTCTTATATGTCTTTGTGCAGGTTGATTCCCTACCTGGAATCGTCTTTTCTTTCCCACTTCTTACATAAATCCATCCCTGCTTGAAGGCCCAGCTTAAATAATTTCTTCCACCAAGCTTTTTTCAAGTATCCTGTCTTAAGTTCATCTTTCCCTTCTCCAAACTTATATTGTGCTTAGTTCTACAGACTTTAGCCTCTACCTAGTCTTTAATTTCCCTGTGTTAATTTTGTCTCTTTAATTAGCTTTGCAGTTCTGTGAGGGCAGAAACTAAAAATTGTGTGTGAGAGAGAGAGAGACACACACACACACACACACACACACACACACACACACACACACTCTCTCTGTATCTGTTCTTTATGATATCTATCCTGTTTTCCACCTAGGATTTACAACATGGCAGAAATGTGATAAAGTACTGATTTGTATTCTTGCTTTGAGCAACTATATGGCTCATCTCTGGGCTTATGGTTCTGATTGGCAACATCTTCTTTTTTGTCATAGATGTCCTGGCTCTGGCATTAGTCATTAAAGAGCTTACCTTTGCAACACGGAAGACACGGACTGCTTTATGGTGTGCATTGCAGATGACTTTGCCCAAAACTTGCTTCGGCCTGCCTGTGAAACAGGAAGAGATTGAAAGGGTATTACGAGAACTGTGTCCCCAAAATGCTGGTACCCAGGAAAAAATAATTGTGGAACGTGAAAGTCATGAAATAGAAAAGGGAAGCAGAGAACCCAAAGTAGATTCTCGAATCATTGCTTAAAAATCTTGGGGGCAAAATCACTTTTTTCCAATTATAAGCGTTTCCAGGTTTTCAAAAAGAATTTAAAAATAACTGATGGATGCAGTTTGGTTACTATGATTTCAGAATGCGTATTTCTAAAGAGTGATGTGATATTTCTTATAATATTGCAATGTGTTCTCTGTGAAATATTGAATCACTTTGGAAGATGGAAATAGCTGAATATTTCTTTGGTTCTCTCGAATCCAAAATTAACTTATATACCTTTAACCGTGAACTGGGAAAAGGATAACTAACTTTTGTAACTGACAGATGATGGCAAAGTATCTAAAAAGCAAATTTTCCCCACAGTGTCTGCAAAGGGTACATTGAGGTTTTTAAAAGGTTCTTAAAATGATTTGGGTGCCAAAGTAATTTGAGTTTTTAAAGGTATTTTTGCTGTACTAGAGCAGGAAATTGAAAAGTCTCATTTTTCCAAATTGATTAATTATTTAAGCTATAGTGACTTAATTTGAGAAAATGTTTCACGTGATCATGTGGTCAATTCAGGATTTTCAGCTGGGATAGTGATCATGGCTGAATTCCTTTTTTACTGGTCCCCAAGGAAACAGAGGGACTGAAAGGTTTTTATAATTTAAGTAGCTTGTTAAAGTTAGCATTAATAGGTGAATTAAAGTACACTCAGGATTTGAAATCACATTCACTAATTCCTTATGATGGATTTTAAAGTAACTGTTTAACTTAGTATGCACTTAATCAAAAGTATGGCCATATATATTAGCTTTTGGTACTATAATTTCTTAAACATTCCATATTTATTTAATGTTTATTTAATATTTTATTTTAATAATGTGATATAGTGGTTTGTTCCCCTCCCCCCTCCCTTTTTTTGGTTAAACTTTCCTAATCAGATTTAATGATTTACTCAGGAAATAGATTGTTATATGCTTCTATATAATGTTGCTGTGTATATATATATACACATATACACACAGGGGTGTGTGTGGGGTATGTGTGTATGTACCTAGGTGTGTATGTATGTATATGTGTGGCATCCCCAAAGTCTTAGTGTCATTTAGAACCCCCTGTGTATGGATGAACACACATATAAAGTATATGGTGTTTTGGGTGGGAAGAGATAGTTGCAAAATATTTACACAAAGCTTAACTCTACTAGGTTACCAAAGTTGTTTAACTGATTTGTTTTAGCATGAGAAGTCATATATCCTAACTAGTCCCTGTGCTGTGGCTTAGACAATCAAAGTGCTGTGTGTTATTGTGAATATACAGGATGAGAAAGAAGTCTTGTCTACTTACACTATTTAGGACTTTTTTAATGCTTTAACAGTCATGTCTTTAATATTTTGTTTTCAAAATACATCAAAAACTAAGCCATTTTCATAGCGGTTAGAACATTGGTGAGATTTGGTGGTAGATACTGCAGTTTTTTTTTAAGGTTTGAGAAGGAATTATGTTAACATGTGGAAAGATTGAAAATTACTGTAAGTGAAAGTTCTTCATAGGTCTTTGTAAATTGGACGCTCTATGATCAATGCAATATTTTTTCCATGTGCTTTGACAAATAGTATAGTTTTGGATTTGTAAATGTTTCCAAACCAGATGCTCGGTGTATTTAAAGCATTACCACTGCTAAAAGTAATCAATCTTGCAGAATAGTTATTTGTGAACTAGGGGAATATAAAATTCATTATGACTTAGAATACAACTTCAAAATGGTCTTTGAAGTTATTCAAAATGGTCTTTGAAGTTAAAAACAATCTTGACAGGTATTTCTGAGCATAAATATAAGTCGTTTTTCAGCCTTGGTTCAAATTTTTTTAAAATGATGTTGAAGAGAAGTATTCTAACATCGTCTTTATAGGTTTCTGTATGTGTCTTTTGTGTGTGTATGTGTGCAGCTTATTTGCACTATTTAAATAATTTCAGAAGATGACTCATGACACAGATGAACTATTAAGCATTCAGTGTTTACAGCATTTTACTTTGGGATGGAATCGGTCTTGAATACATAGCTAGAAAATCAGAAATTAAAAGCAGTGATTTTCATTTCTATCCTTAATGTCATTTACAGATTAATTGTAGTCAAAGGAGACATTTTGTGGTAGAGAATGTATGAGCAATTAGGACTTAATTATATTTGTGATAATTGTTGAAGGAATGTGGTCTTAATATCTTCATAATATGGTTAATGTGCCTTTGTAGTCTAATTTTTTTATAAATAAGCGCATTCTTGCTCCCACTTTCTATTGCTATTTAAAAATACATTTAAAGAGATTATACTGTATTTGCTTTGAATTGTAACAATGAGCAGATTGGAGTTGCACCCTCATTATATCTGGTTATGAGCTCTTTAACCAAAAGGGGAGACTCATAGACACAATGGAACTTCAATCAGCTCTTGCTATATTGCCTCTGTGTGCAAAGATGGTGAATATGCATGGTTAATGGATATCCAGTAACATTTTGAAGCTATAATGTACTTAAGAATCTTTAAGTTAGTGACTGATCTTTGGTATTCATTGACCCTCTTTTGCGGTGCTGCTAACTGCACTACAGTCTTTATAACTCATTAGTACTCAATTAGCAATAAGCTAGCATAGAATACAATTTACTCTTTGGTTTTTCACTGCATAGATAAATGTTTATGTTTGTATATTAGGAAGCAGTGTGGAAAAAGAAACAAAAGGAGTTATACTTTCAGCAGTTCTTGTCTTTAAGAGTAAATTAAACTGAAACTCAGCATGTTCTGAATTTCTAGTAAATGAAAAGATGATTCACTTAAACTGAAAAATTTTCTTGGGAATGTCTTTGCTGTACACCATCTTCCTCCTGCATTTTGAAGATTGCCATTTACACGTAACAGGAGTTGTAAGAAAGTCATTTTAGTTACCTTCTTTAAAAACAAAGATTTCTGGTGCTTGGACTTTAGAAACTGAGCTCGAGTTTTCTTATGCGTTTTTATAAGTTAGAAATGAAATAGGGGCAGTTAGGTGGCGCAGTGGATAGAGCTCTGGCCTTGGAATCAGAAGGACCTGAGTTCAAATGCGGCCTCAGACACTTGACACTTACTAGCTGTGTGACCCTGGGCAAGTCACTTAACCCTGATTGCCTCACCAAAAAAAATTAAAAAATAAAAAAGAATAAATATCCAAGATATTCTTATGGTGACTAATCATAAATTTAAAGGTTGAACCTCTTTGGAGCAAAAGCACTGCTAAATCTGTCATAAAGCCAGTCTAGCAATAATATCAGGATATACCTGGCTGTTTGCTTCAGGTTTATTTTAATGCCGAGGCCTGTGGTTTCATTAGTTTGGAGACTTCTCCAGTAATACTGTTTACCACCCTTCCTTGCCTTAGGAGATGGTTTCATTAATTTCTCTGGCCAAAAAACTCATCCCTTGCTGATCCGCACTGGGATGAAGAGACTGCATGTAGCAAACCTGACCTCTCCTGCCATGCCTGTGCCCATGAGCACCTACCAGAGTTGCTGTGGTGCTGGCTGGTGCCATCTTGGAGAACCCAGGGGCACCTCTGTTTCCTGAGGAGGCCTTGGAGCACAGAAAACGTTAACGAAGGTGGAATGCCTCAGTAGGAATGTAATTTGTAAAGGCTTCCTATGAAGCAGAATATCTACTTCTTGGAGAGATGCCTGTAACGAAAGAAATTGGATTCACAAAGCCACACATACATGTGTAATTAAGTAGGTTACAATATGTATCTGTCTTGGGATGTGAAATCCTTGGCTTCCAGCCTGGTGGAGTGGAAAGAGGACCCAAAGACTTCAGTCTCCCAGCCCATGATCCAGCAGCGTAGATTGAAGAAGACTTTCAGTGTTAGCTATCAGAGAAACTTTAAGAAAAAAATGTGGCTTCTCCCAACTTGGGAATGGATTTCTTTCTAATACTGGACTTTTCAGTGGTGAGGCTTTTTGGCTCTTTCCCTCTTGGGCAGCAGTTCTCAAGGTGTGATCTGGGGGTCCCGACACTTTCAGAGGGCCCAAAAGGTCTTTTTTCATCGTAATGCCCCAAGACATTTTAATTACTACTCTGGTTAATATTAATAGATAAAACCCACTTAAACAGAAGCTCTTTGGGGTCTCTGATTGTTTTAAAGAGAGTGTTTGAGAACCACTGCTGGAAGGCTTAGCCAGTGTCACCTAGATGTTTTGAATGATTATTAAGAACGTTACGTCTTCCTTGGATCATAGATTTAGGGCTGGAAGGGATCGTCTAGTCCTGGCTCCTCACTTCACGGAGGGAGAAAATGAGGCCTAGAGAGCCTGAAAGACTTGCCCAGATCATCCGCTCAGGAGAAGCAGAGCGGGGATTCAGACCCAGAGAGATGATCTGACCTTCGAATTCAGCCTTTCCTCGGCCACGCTGGGCTGCTTCCTGCTCTTGTCCTGATTTCTGTGTGTTTTACCTGGAGACAGTGGCAGTCTTGGGCTTGTTATGATCTCATTGTGCCAGTTGGTCTACGGGCAGCTCTTTCAGTTACACTTACTAGCATTTGGTCTTTTACAATCAACAGGTCAATCAACAGACATTTCTTAAATGCTTATTGTACCAGGTGCTGGGGATAGAAATTGTAAAAAGGAAACCATCCCTACTTGCAAGCAGCTTATTCTCCAGTGGGGAGACATATATGTGTATGTGTATATGTTTGTGTATATGTACCGCTAGCTATCTATGTGCATGATATATGTGTATATATGTGTTACTGAAGGGGAGGAGAAAAATCTGTCCACAAAGTTACGGTGAAAACGTTACTTTCCCCCTCCCCCTTCCCGCCACATGTATGACTTAAAAGCTGGCTTGGACCAGCAGCATTGCTCTTCAAATCCTGGCTTGGGGCTTGAATAGACGTACCCGGCTGTATACTAGTGACCCCATAGAGAGAGAGAGTGTTTGTGTGTGTGTGTGTGTGTGTGTGTGTGTGTGTGTGTGTGTGTGTAGTTGTTAAGAGAGCTGGAAGGAAGGAAGGCAGGAAGACCTGGGTGTAAATCCTGCCTGTGACACGCAGTGACTGTGTGGTCCTGGACAAGTCACTACATTTCTTGGTGGTGGAGACAGCTCTCTGAGAGGGAGCTCCTCCTCGGGGATGCTGATGACTGCACACTTTGCCTTAGAGGCAGAGTGCAAATCAAAATAAAGGTCAAAAAAGAAAAGAAAGCCAAGTGTCTTTGTGCTCTTTGGGCTGTTAGCAATGACGGTGTAAAGGATCAGTAAATTGGGAGCTGCTTTAACAATAGTCAATGGAAACTTGGCACCAAGGCTTCTCCCTGTTGGGAAGTTGGCATTTGGGATGTTTTGAGAGGTGGGAAAGGGTTTTAGAAGTTACCTTGGCCAGACTCTCTTCATTTTGTTTGTTGAACAAGCTTTTAAAACCCATGTGCATGCCATAACTTTGGGGCTGGAAGAGCCATCAGAGACAATCTAGTCCAGCCCCACATTTTCTGGATGATGAGCAGTCACTCACCCAAGCTTGCATTGGGGTACTTAGTATGTAGCTGACCCAGGCTTTAAACCCAGGGCTTCTGAGTCTAAATCATGTTTATTAAGTTATATATGATGAGAGAAACAGATCTGTGTGAGGAGATAAAAGGAAAAAAAAAAGTTCTGCTGTATAGATTTTAATTTCCAGTGGTCTCTATGCACATTAATAACTGAATGACTATCCCCACAACCTTCTCCTTCCTCCCCCCCCCCAAAAAAAAATCAGGCTATTTCTCGGTTATGTGGGAAGAAAATCAATATTGCTTTTATTTTTATAACAAGTATAAAAATTAGATTTATGGTGTGTAGCTTTAATTAATTATTTGTCACAAATATTTTACACCTTTTTGGTTAATCTTATGTGCTCCAAATAGATTTTGTGTCACTCCTGAAAAATATTTTGTAGCACATTTTGAAACTGAATGTTTACTTTGCACTAACAGAAACGTGGAAGTATTTAAAACAAAAATAAGGTATAAAATTTATCATCATCTCCTTGTGTTATTTTTTTCTTAGAATAACCTTAAGAATGTTATTGAAATTTGAAATAAAAAAATCTTACTACTTCTACCTCCTCTTACTGTTTTCTAAGGAAGTTCTCATGCTATACCAAAATTACACTCTATTCAAATTGCTCTGGGGGTTGTTAAATCAATATCCCTTTGGAATGACCTTAATATGTTACCTTGCCCGTTGTATTCTGTGGCCTTGGCTGGATGCGTCCTTTTGCATTTGGAACCTTTCATCTTAACTAATGAAGCCTTATTTTAAAAAATATAAACCTAGTATGACATAGCATGTGCTCTTAATGTTATGTTTCTGGAAATGACAGGCTTGAGAAGATCCTATAATTAAAGATGGATCAGTGTAATCTTAGCACATATTTGTGTTGATAACTTTTCAGATTTAATTTTGTTCCGTAACTATCTGTGCCTAGCTAATGCAGCTATTCTTTGGGTCCATTTGATTTTGATGTTTGATACCTGTTTATTGGTTATCTGCTATTGTTTCCTATAAGATTTTTTGAAAGTATTTATCAAAGAAATAATCTGTTCCTGTTAACTTGGCAATCCTATATTAAAGTATTTCATATCATTAAATTGCTTTGACTTTTTTTTATTAAAAATAGAATAATATCTAAAATAAGGAGAATCAAGAGAATAAACTAAATACAATTTAAAGAAAATAATATCCATCTTTTGGACATTCTTCTTTTCCTCTAATTCATTTTAAAAATAACTTCATTTTGAAATCATTTAGGTATGATTATGATTATGAGGGAAGGATTTTTAAGGGTTTTATAGTTGGTGTTTCACAAATCCATGGTATTTGTGGTCTCATTGATGAAAAGTATTCCCTTCATCTCTGTAGATCATAACCTCTTTGCCCTCTCATCCTGGGTGATTCTTGTCCATATATTCCCATAAATCTCTTGTAGAGGATCCACACAATGCACTGGGGGCTTTCCTGCATTTTTAAGAAAAAAGAGAAATTATATGTACCTGTGCAGTTCTTCAGTTATCCCATCTGTTAGGTCCTCTTCCTATTCTAATCTTTAACTCTGTCTTATGCTGTTTTTGCCCACAGACTGTTGTTGGTAACATTCTGGAACTGACCTCACCAGCAGGTCTCTCCAGGGCCTTTTGATGAGATTGTGGTTATAAATAATTTAGTTTTCAGAAAATTTTGGCTGTTTTAGACCTGACTGGTCTGCACTGGTTTACCCCTGTCCTCTACATTCTTAGTGCACTTATTGTGCACAATTTAACACTTTAATACCATGTTTCACTGAATAATCATCACCACTGCAAAATCATCTCACCCTGTTTTTTCAGTCCAAAAATGGGTTTATAACCTTTCATCACATAATTTTTGCATGGTATAATTCTGTTCTTCACACTGCTTAAAAGATAAACAGGAGCAGCAGTGTATTCACCAGTGGCATATGGATACACATATATCTCTGGGGCATTCTGAGCCAAGAGCTCAATCCTCAGCACTCAAGCATTTTCAGTGTATTTCTGAAAACTGATTGGCGTGGTTTGTTTAGAACGCTGCAGTACTGACAGTTGTCATTCAACCCAACGGAGAACCGTAAGTACAAGGGAAGTGGGCAGGCAGCCAGGGCTGCTATGTCCAAGTCATGTGATATAGTAAGACCTGCATCTTCCCATGCTATCTAAACTCTACAGTTTGTCTGCCAGCGATACGTTTTAGTAATGAATGATTTTTAAGTAATACTGGCACATTTTTTTAAAGCTTCACATAATGGTTACACCCAACTTCTTTGCAAAAAAAAAAAAAAATTGGCATAAAATCTGTGACAGTTATGCAATGAAATACAGTATGTGTAGCCTTCTATTCTTTAATCTCCTCAACTAGGCTTTAAAGTCCCTAAGAAGTACAAAGCATTTCTTATACGTTTGTATTCTCCACAGTGCAGGGAGGAAGAGAAGTATTCAATAAATACCTGTTTATCAGTTCATTGATGAGTATTTGTAAAGGTACCTGAAATTATGACCTTTTTTTAATACAAACTAGCTAAAGAAATAGTCTTGGGACTTTATTTTAGACACTTTTGTTCTTGAGAAAGGGTAGTTCAAGAGTCGTGTCCCAAAGCATGGGAGTAAGCATTTTAATCAGCATTTAATCTTATTTGTAAAACCAGAGGTGGAGAGGCAAGTGAGCTTTTGTAGCTAACAAAATGCAGGCTAATCTATATTATCCATTCTCATCAGTAGCGATAGTGGCAATTAGCAAAGCTTTTTTGTTTTTTTTAAAAGCACGTACTATGTGCCAGTCACAGAGCTAAGGCAACTGGGGATTCAAAGAAAGGCAAAAAACACTAACCCTGCTCTTACTGGACTCACATTCTAATGTGAGGAAGACACATGCAAAAAATTTTCTGTTTTAAGATGTGTAATGTTAATGGAAAGTAATCTTGGAAGCATGGCAATAGCAGTGTATATGTGTAGCAGAAATATGAGGTAAAGCATCTTGTAGCAGAAGGAATTTTAGCTGACTTATAAAGGAAGCCAGTAGGTGACCATGAGGAGGGAGAACATTTCCAACTTGGGGGACAAGTGAAAGTACATGGAGTTCGGGGGAGAGAATGTTGGGTACAGGCCTAAGAAGACTAGAAAGGTAAGAAGAAGGCAGGTTGTAGAGGACTTTAGAAGCAGCATCTTATATTTTACTTTGGAGGTGGTAGGGAGCCATTGGAGTCCAAGTGGGGGAGGAGTTGGTATCCTAAAATCATTTTGGTAGCTGAGTAGAGAATAAACTGACTGGTATGAGGAGGGACTTGAAGGCAGGAAAGCCAAGCAGAAAGCTATTGTCATAGTCCAAGGTTGAAGTGATGGGGGCCTGTACCAGGGTGGTATCTGTGTGAGTGCATAGAATAAGATGGGAGTTTTGAAGATAGAAACAAAATTTAATAAAATTGTATATGAAGACTGAGAGACAGCAAAGATGACATTGAGGTGTTAGCCTAGTGACTGGGAGCATCATGGAGCCCTTGACAGTAACTGGAAATTTAGGAAGAAGGGAGGATTTTAGGGAGAAAGATAAAGAGTTCTTTTCTTGCATATGATAAAATGGAGATGACCACTTGTCTATATATCATATATACATATGTCTATGTCAGCATCCAGTTGTCCAAGGTACTGTTAGTGATGTGGGACTAGAGCTCAGGAAATAGGCTAGAGCTAGATACAGTAAGAAACTCTGAGAATCATTTGCCTAGAGATAATTGAATTCATGAGATTCCAGGCAGTATGTTAGGGAAACCACTATAGTACCCAGGTTGGGAAGAACAATTGGACTCAACCATATGCTTTGTTCTGGAGTCAAAGTGATTTTGAATGCACTCAGGGATTTCATTTTTAAGCTGTGTGAAGGTGAGGAGGATCTTTAAAAAACGGAAAACGTTACTGATGCTACCACCAATTTATGAAAAAAGTCGACAGTAAACATCAATTATGGAGCCCAAGTCTACTTTCTCTTTTTAAACTTTTTATTATGTCTACTTTTTCATGTCTTGAAAATGGAGAATTGTCTGTCCGTGGCATCAAGGGTAACATTGATGAAAGTAGGAGATGGGTGTAGGCTGGCTTTCTCAGACAATCGCCTACAACATCTGACCAAAAGGTGCATAGAATCTAAGATCACACACGCTGCAGAACAAAGTGTAACCTCAGAGGCTCTCCTCAAAGTCTCTGCATGTCTTTCCATGGGCCAAAATGATTTTGTGACTTAAGCGACCACAGAGGTAAATTCCTACCCATCCTACTGAGTATCCAAGCATCCTCATCTTAATTTCTGAAAGGATTTTGGTTTGCAACACTCCAATTTAGGAAGGTTTAGAACTCGTTCAGGTTAGAAACTATATTCTGTAAAAGTTGAGATTTTTTTTGGGGGGGGTGGCATGAGAGGGTCTTTCTTGCCCTTATTAAACAAACGAGATATAAAGATGTAAATCACAAGATCCATGACTTCTGAAACTTAACATTTTCCTAATAGGGTAAGATGTGCAAATAATCCAATGAGTCTGTGATGCCACCTGGGTGGTTATCTCCTCCACTGTCCTCAGTTTGCAACTGTGACTTCTCATCCTTTGAAATTCCTGCATGTCTTTTATTGTTGTAGAGTTTATAAATCAGGGATTGCTCGTCTTTACCATGTTACTGACCCCTTTTAAATTCTCATTGTATTTAATATAGACCACCACAAGGCGCTATATGTTGTTTCAATTCATAAACCCTAGAGGGCAGGGATTGTCCATGTTTCTTTGGGGTTTTTTTGGTAGAGTTTAGCAGCCCCTTAAAACAGAGTACTTGATGAATATTTAAATTCAGTTGCTGGTTCCCCTCTCCGTGTTTATATACTCCATCCCTAACTTAGAACATGGCCTCTCCTGCGCCCAGCATCTAGGGTGCACTTTATCCCTGACTTTTGGGCCATACCTCTTCCTCATCTTGTATATCAATGATGAACTCTGGTTCTCTTCCACTTACCCTCTGTGGGTCAGTAGTATGCATTCAAGTGATGTGTCCTGTTCGTTTCTCAGCCCTCCCAATCCACCCCTCTAAGGTCAATGATAAGTTTAGTCCTCCCTCTACCCCCAACTCCCTCTGAGTTAATGGTATGCTCAGTTCTTATCTCCCTGATTTTAACACCTTCCCCCCACCTTTGATAGGGACAAAAATGGAAGAGGGTTGCTGTAACTTTATGCTTTGGACCGTGAATGAGGGGAAGAGGCATTTCCTCCCTCCACTTCTTCCTTGCTGAAGCCTGAGGGGCCTTCAAGATACACTGACTTAGGAGAATTGTCTGATAAAGGCAATAGTGAGCTCCCTAAAGCTACTTGATCACCAGAACCCAACCCCAGGACAGTCTTTTTGTTCTGGGCATCAGAAAAAGTCTAGGCTGGGGAGTCAGACTTGGGTGTGAGTTGTGGCTTTGAGAGAGTCACTGCCCCCAGCCTGAGCCTCTTTTTCCTCATCTGTAAAATAAGAGCATTGATGCCTTAAGATTCATCCCAGCTCAGTAATTTTATCCTATTTTCTGTTCCAAGGGCTCTTCAAATTCTGATATCTATGAAGTCCCATTGTGTCAGTCAGTCAATAAACATTTATTAAGCACCTACTATGATACTGACATTGATGCCCCAAGAGTATCAGACAGAGGATGCTCATGGTGCCAATACTTGGCCTGGTGTCTATGCCAGTCTAATCCTGTGTCCCCAGGGGTCTCTTCCATCATCCCAGCAGCTGCTGAGCAAGGCTGAATCCTGAGTGAGAGCACTTTTGCGTTCTTGTTGGGTTGGGAATAGGAAGGAACAATAATAAAGTGGAGCCAGTGAGAAATAGTTATAAGCTCCGTCCAGACCAGTGCTGTGCAAAAAGACTACCGACAGAGACACTGAGCAGACAGGGTAAGCAGAAGGCAATGTGTGTAAGCAGCCAGGATCCATAGCAGGAGACAGGAGCAGACCAGGGCCCAAGGCAGCCTGTGCCCCAGCTGCAGGAGGCAGGGTTGAGCCAGGGCCGGTACCCAGCAGCAGTATCCAGATAGCTGTAGTCTGAATTGCAGCACGTGATGGCTAATCCAATCAGCCTGCAATGGACCGCAGTTTCCTACTGGTCCAGATCAACACTCAGGCAGCCCATGCCCAAACCACAGCGGGAACAAGGCCAGCCCAGTTCCCAGGCAGCCCTGCCTCCAGGCATCCCATACTCAAGCCATATCGGGAGAAAGGACCAGGGTGATACCTGGGAAGCTAAGTACCTGGAGTGTTTTAGGTAGACTGCCAGCAGTGTAATTGGCAACATCTGGTTGGGTCCTATCAGAGTCAAAGTTAGAGACAGTCCTAAGTTTAGGGCTACAAGGAGGAAACAAAAAAACAGAAGGGGCAAAGGGCAAAACCTAAGTCAAGCCACCTGAGCCTAAATCTAGGAATTCCTATAGAAGGTGAGGCCTCATTTTACTGGTCATGCCATCCAGAGGATAGAGGTTGGGGGAAGGGTAGAGTCTGATCCAAGCACAAAGTCCCTGTCTAGAAATTAAAATGGGATGTAGTAGTAAAGAGAATAAAATTTCATATGCAAGTGAAGAAATACTATGGGTTGAGAGAAGTCCAGGAAGCAAATCCAAAGGAAGAGAGTAAGTCTACAAGTAGAAACAGAGCATCAGAGAAGAGAATGGTCACAAGGGCTATGAGTATACCTGCAAGAAATGAAGGAGGAGATACAAAATGTAATGTTAAATGAAATGAAAGCTAGAGACAAAGACAGGCAAGGAGCATTACCAGCTTAGAACAGAAGGTAGTAAACTTTACCCAAGAATTAGACTTCCTGAAATCTAGAATGGGTCAAACATATAAGCATTGACTCCATGAGAATAGAACCTTTTAAAATACATTTTTAAATAAAAGATTGGGGGAAAACAAAACAAGTCAAATACAACTTACTTAGAAAACAAATCAAGGAGAGATAAACTAAGAATCATCAGATTGCTTCAAAACTTACCAGAGAAAAAGCTTCTGCATCATACTTTGAGAAATCATAAATGAAAATTTCCCAGTTCTCCTAGAATTGGAGGGCAAAGTGAAAATAGAAAGAGTATCCCAGTCACCTCCTGAAAGAAGAAAACTCCCAGGAACGCCATATTCCAAATCCAGAGTTCCTAGGTCAAAGAAAAAAAATTCTACAATCCAAAAAGAAAACATTCAAGTACCAAAGAGCCAATCAGAATAACAACACTTGGCAACTGGCACAATAAAGAAGGGAAAAACTTGGTATATGAGATCACCAAAGGCAAAATAATAAAGGCTTATTACCAAAAATAACTTATCTGGAAAAAGCAGTATAATTCTACAAAGGGAAATGGACTTTTAATGAGATGGAGGACTTCCAAGAATTCTTAATGAATAGAAATTTTGAAATACAATTGCAAAAATGAAGAGACAAAGACATTCGATCGATTGGAAGGGCCTATGCAATGATGAATTGTTTACATTTTAATGGGGGTGGGGTGGAGGGAAGAAACAAATGTCCTTTCAGAACCTTAATGTCTTGAGCAGTCATAGAGGAAGTTAATAAGATGGAGTTGTAGTCTATTTCAATGGTCTCAGGAGAAGGAAATTGAAGGGAAATGGGGGAATATCCTAGGGAGGAAAAGAAAAAGAGGTGGGAAGGAAGAACTTACTAACTCTCATAATAAGGGTGTATGAGATGAAGTTTAATAACATGGAGATAAGGGTGGGGGGAAAGAACATTCCAGAAACCTCATTTTCATCTGAACCAGATAAAGAGCGAACACACACACACACACACACACAGAGGATTTGGTGCCAAGTAGAGGTTCTTAACCTTTTTTGACAGTCTGGTGGAGCTTATAAACCCACTTCTCAGAATAATGTTTTTAAATGCACAAAATAAAATATATAGGATTATCAAGGAAACTGATTATATTGAAATATATATATATATATACACATACACACACACACACACACACACACATATAAACAAGTTTATAGACCCCAGGTTAAGAACTCTTGATATAGAAATAAATTGAAAGCATCAGGGATGTAGGCAAGGACTGGGAAAGGGGACAACGGGCTTAAGAGAGAGAACAAGGTTGAGGATATATTCATAAGCAAAACAAACTTGAATACTACTTGGTGGGGCATAAAGCTAGAATTGAAAGGAAAGAGAGCAAAAACCTTGTGATTAGGGGTAGGAGGGAGGGAAAAGATAAGGAATGGAAACAGAACACTTAAATCATAGATCGCTAGTGTTAAACATACTCCTATTTCACCAACATAGCATCTATCTTAAAAGAAAAGTTAATTAAGTTGCAGAGAGAAACAGTAAAATAATAATAGTGGGGAACCTCAATGTACCCTTTTCAGACCTAGACAAATATAACAGATAAGAAAGAAGTTAAAGATTTGAATAGAACTTTAGAAGAGTTGTATAGGTTATATCTTTGTGATGATTCATGAATGGGAACAGAATTGAGTTTGTATATTGTTCATGGTACCTTTAAAAAAACTGGCTACATGTTTGAGAACAAAAACCTTGTAAATGGAGGAAAACAGAAATATTAAACCATCCTTTATTAAGCACCATACAACAAAGGGCCTTTGAGAAAAGGATTAAAAATTAAGAGGAGGCTACATAATTGAATCCTAAAGAACTGGTGAATCAAAGAACAAATCATAGATACAGTAGAAAATTTCATTAAAGAAAATTACAACATGGAGAAAACATATAAAAACTTTTGGCATAAAGTGTTTCTGTATATTACCAACAAACCTCAGTAGGAAGAGATATAGAAATTCCATTCAAAATAACTGCAGAATGTATAAAAGATTTGGGAGTTCACCTACCAAGACACATACAGTGCCACGTGAATATAACTACAAAATGTTTTTTACAGAAACCAAAACAGACTTAAATCATTTGGAAGCTATTAATCGGTCATAGATAGGCCATGTGAATCTAATAAAAGTGACAATACTACCTAAATTAATTTATCTCTTCAGTGCCATAATCCAAGACCTGCATGGGATTTTAGAAGACAAGCATGACCAGTGGCAAGAGAACTGGCCTAGAGTCAGGAAGACCAAGGTTCAGATCTGTCCCTGACTGACACATAATGACTGGATGACCCTGGGCAAGTCACTTAACCTCCAAGTATCCCCAGGCAATTCTCTAAGACTATTAGCTACAGAACAGATTGATAGAGCAAGTTTCCTTAACACTTATAATTACAGATCTAATCCCCTGCTCTCCTTCCCCACCAAATGATAACCAAGTCAAAAGCAAAAGTATCATACTTTAATCTTGTTAAGGTGCCTAGGCTTAAGAGGCACTTCATAAACATCTGTTGAATAAAGGTGCAATTCATAGGATCATAGATTCAGAGCTGCAAGAACTCTTAGAGATTTTCAACTTTCTTATTTTACAGATGAGAAAAATGAAACAAGTGACTTGCCCCACAGCTAGGAAGTATATAGGGCAGGATTTGAACCTGATACCAAGTCTAGTCCTCTGTTCACTACTCCATGCTACTTTCCTAAAGCCTTTCCTGACTCCCTGTAGCCAAGAGTACCCCTTTTCTTCCTGCTTTGTAAGTAACTTATGCATTTATACTCTATTTTGTATCATAGTTATCGGGTGCGTGTCATCTCCCTACAGTCTATGAGCTCCCAGATGGTACTTTTTTTTTTACTCCCATTAGCTCTTAGCATGGGATTTGGTGGAAAGTTCTTTGTGATTGTTTCCTCTTATCTGACACTTGTCCTTCTCGGTCTTGTACTATCAGTTGTTTTTTCCTGCCCATATGCCTGGTTTTCCTCAACTGTATTCCTGGTTCTCTGAAGGCAGCATATACTTATTTCCCAGTCTGAGGTACTCAGGGCTCCTTGGCTTAATGCCTGCGTTCAGTAAGTGTCTGGTTGAGTTAGCAATTTGTCATCTGTGAATTTGATAAGGATGCAATCTATGCTTTTGTAAAAGGCACTGGAGACCAAATGTCTGCTGGCAGTCAGGAATTCCCCACTGTTTATCCATTTGAGCCTTGGAAAGCCATGAGCCTGTGATAGAAAGATTAGCCTCTGTCCCATCCTAAGGAAGGGAGGGAGGAGAAGCCTCATGAGAGGAGCAAGCAGGCTGGGGGTCCTAGAGCTGCCAGTGGCTCACAGCCATGGAAATTCCCACTGCTGCTACAGCCGTTGGAAGGAGCTGGCAAGAACGGGAAGGCCGAGGCCCTAAGACAAAGACTGTGGCCAGTCTAGGCAAAAGCCGCAGAGAACGGAGGCAGGAGGGCTGGAGCCACGTATGCTGCTGGAATAGAACTGGGGGATGTATCTGCACTTTCCCACCCTTTGCTTCACCTCCACCATTGTTCTTTCTCAGGAGAGAAAAGTACCAGCTAGAGGACATAGTGAATAGAGATCTGGCCCTGGAGTCAGGAAGACCTGATTTCAGACGTGGCCTCAAACACCTCCTAGCTATGTGATCCTGGAAAAGTTGCTTAACCTTTCTCTGCCTCAGTTTCCTCGGCTGAAAAATGGGGATAATAAAAGGACTACCTCCCAGGATCAAATGAGATAATATTTGCAAAGCACTTAGCACAGTGCCTGGTACATGGTAGGTGCTTAATCAATCTCTTCAGAGTTTTCTGGCTTTTTGTTTGCACAGTTTTTCTGAGATAAAGAGGTTAACCATGGAATTGCTGATCTATGTATGTGTTCTTGTGCAATAGTAGTAGAGGGAAAGGTAATAGGGGATAAAATACACCAGGGGAAGTTAGATAGTTTTCTTATTACTACTGGGACCTTTCCTGAGCCAGTATGGACTTGGAGCTTTACAGAAAAGAATTTGTTGTTAATATTTTTATAATTTCCCAAAAGCAGAGAAAGAAAATGTAAATCCAGGCCAGGTCTAGACATAAAAACAAGCCTAGCAGTTTCTGATATGTGTTGGGAGAAGGTTGTAGTGAACTGGGAATTAGCCTTTCTGAGGTGATCACTTCAGGTATTTCCAGGAGTCTGTTGATAAGTGTTTAGCAGCCAACTCTGTGGGGAAGAAAATACAACTGTGTACTCACCATACACTTTCATGTTTAATTTCCATTATTAACATTTTCTCCATTACTTTCTTAATTCTGGACAATCAACAAAACAGTAAATCAAGCCCTGATTCTTAGTGTTTGCCTATTTCCAAAGTATAAATGCTCACACTGAAAAATTAATGATCTGGCTGCCATCTCACCACCAGGTGTTTCCCTTTTCTCATCGTTTCTTCCTGCCAGCTTTTAAGGAAAACCGTTGCCCCCGGGAGCAAGAGCATAAAGAGTAGTTAGAGAGTGGTGTATGCCCAAGGGAAGGTCAGAGGAAGGGAAAGGGGAAGAGTGGAGCTGCCCACAGAAGGATGGAAGTAACAGGCTCTCCTCACCAGCCCAATACCCTCACCCTGCCACACTCACTAGAGGACTTTTACCCAAATCATTGATTAAAATACGGAACAGTACAGGGCTGAGCAGACATCCATGGAGTATTACACTGGATATCTCCTTCCAAGTTGACAGTGGCCTCTCGATGACTGTACTTTGAGTCTGGCTGTTTCATCCAGTTCTAATTACATCTAATTGTCCTCTCATCTAAGCCTACATCTCCCCATCTTTTCAACAAGAATAGCATGAAGCACTTTATCAAATACTTTGCTAAAATCTAGGTAAATTATTTATGCGGCATTCCCCTGATCTCCTGGTCTACTATGTCAAAACATGAAATGAATTTCATTTCCTTAACTTGAGATCTCTCCAAAGGCAAGGCTCTGACTTCTCCCTGTGACCAGCTCTCCATGGGATGGGCAATCATCATCGGAGTCGTCAGAGTCTGGCTCTTTGACTTTGCTCTCAGCGTCTACTTCTTCCTCTGTCTCCGTCACCGGGCTCAGAAGCCTATGAATCTCCCTGTGATGGCTGCTCAGTAAATGATTAGACATCAATACGATGACTGTGGTGGGAGGTGAATCTGGACCCTGGAAGGCTGGGCCGGAGGAACCCACACCTTGGTAGGTCCCATCAAGATGGGAAGTCTTTGAGAAAGGGCCTGGAGAAGTTCAAAGAGACTCATAGTTAGAGGCTGGGAACTCATGAAACTCTACTTGAATCATGGCTCTTTGGAGATACCAGATACTGTCTCTTCTAGGCTGAAGATTTAGAGGATCAAAGCATTCAAAGCAGGGAACCTGAGGCCCATAGAGGGCAAGTAACTTGCCCAAGGTCACATAAGGAGTCAGAACTCAGGTCTCCTCACACTGTATCAAGTGAACTTTCCATAACACCACAGGTTCCATCACATTCTAATATAAAGGGGGCGGTTTCCTTGGCGTCAGCTTCCTTTTCTTGCAAAGGGACGCCTCCTTATCCTATGAGGCAGTGCCAGGGACTAATCTTTCAACGTCCTGGCCCTTTGCTGACAGCTTTATTCGTCCATGGAGTGTGGGCAGGGGCTGGGGAGGAGAGTGGGAAGGTGCATGATGTCTCAGAGACACACACACTCACACACACACACACACACACACACACACACACACACACACACACAC
>NW_020954598.1:27461552-27496044 GCF_900497805.2 Vombatus ursinus | reverse complement strand
CACACACACACACACACACACACACACACACACACACACACACACACGAGCAGACATGCTGGTATACATACCCACCTAACAAGCACACTCAGTACTTGGCCTAATACAAGGCCTTGATCATGAGAAGCAGTTAACGGTTTGTGGATTTCAATTCATAAATCTGTAGAATGTCAGAGTGGGAGGGCAAGGAAGAGGGGCGGGGGGAAATTAGAGATCTCTAGCCCAACCTCTTTTGACAAGAAGATTAAAATGAAAGAAAGGACATAGTGAGCTAGCGGTAGAGAGTGTGTGTGTGTATGTACACATTTGTTTTATATTCTAATAAATATATTGTATATATGTGAATAGAAATGTAAGAATATATACTGAATATATACAGTATATCCAGAGTCTATATATGAATATGTACATTTTACATTCTAATATATACTGAATGTATTCTAATATATACATTTGTATGTATATGAATAGAAATGTAAGAATATGTATTATATATATGGAGTGTAATATTTATACTGAATATACACAGTATATGCAGTGTATGTTTGTGTGTATGTATATATACAAATATATTTCATATTAAATATATAATGAATGTATTATAATATACACATATGTATATTTGAATAGAAATGTAAGACTATATATATAGTGTGAGATATATACTGAATGTATACAATATATGCAGTGTGTATGTATATATACATATATTTTATATTCTAATATATACTGAATATATTCTAATATACTATGCATATGTATATATGAATAGAAATATATGAATATATACTGAATATAATGTGATATATATGCTGAATATATACAGTATATATAGTATGTGCATGCATGTGTGTGTGTGTGTGTGTGTGTGTATGTATGTATGTATGTGTGTATTTCAGGGACTGAAACTCATCAGGTACACCCAGACATATGCCAATCTTTTCTTTTTTTTCTACACCCATAAATCTGAGCCTCTGTATGTGTGTGCCCCATTTAAGAGCTTCTCCTTTACCTAAAGCTCTCAGACTCCTGTTGGCCTCTCTGTTGCCTCTCTTCAATCTATTTCATTCTCTGGAATGAAATAAAGGCTGTTAAATACCCAATGTACCTTGTGTGCTCCACAAATTTACATGTGTGGAAAATTAGATGTGAGCTATATGCTACTCAGAGACTTCTCATAGTAAACCCTGGGTTGGCACATAATGAGCTAAAAACATCATGGGATCACAGGCTTGGAGCTGGAAATCTAGTCTAACTCCCTCATTTTAAAGAGGAGAACTGAGGCCCACAGAGTGAAAAGATTTTGCTCAAGGTCACACAAGGAGTGAGGCAGAGATGGGGCTTGATCCTATGTCCCCTCACTTCAAGCCCAGTGATCTTGGCACTCTACAGATGCTGATCCTTTGGGTTAGCCCCTGAGATTGGATTGGGTCCAGGGCATGGTGGTTGGGGGGCCTGGGTTGTAATGGAGTAATACTACTCCATGGATCTGAGAATGACTACCTCTACTAAGTGAGAGTTGCCTGAAATCAACATATTAGCATACATTAGAGGCGAGACCTGAATCCAAGACGTGTCTTGACTCTAAGATTGGCCTCTATCCACTAAGCTAACCTGTTGCCTCTCCTGAGATGAATATGATTTGGAAAATTAAAACCTCTTTCTGATATAAGCCATTATTATTTGTGTAGATAATGGATCAGAGAGAGTTCAACTTTGTGAACTAATGAACAGGCTGGTGAGGCTTTGTTTAAAGTTTTGAGTACATCTCCCTGTGGAAGGTGTGGATGTGACCATTTGTACCTCTTTGAGAGAACTAAGGACATTTCCTGGAACCACCCTGGGCTCTGGTAGGTGAGCTTTCTATATCCAGGCCTTTCCCTCACTTCCTGGTCATCTCCTATCCCTGCTTTCCAGCTTCCCAGTGTGACTCAAACCATATTCAAATGTACTTGGGAAATAGTCAACAAAACAAATAAAAATAAAGATGATGTTAATATACGGCTTTTTGGACTTGTATGGACTGATGCTGAGTGAAGTGAGCAGAGCCAGGAGAACGTTGTACACACTAACAGCCACATTGTGTGATAACTAACTTTGATAGCCCTTCTCAGCAATGCAAGGATCTAAGACATCTCCAAAAGTCTCATGATGGAAAATGGTATCCACATCCAGAGAAAGAACTGTGGAGTTTGAATGCAGATCAAAGCATGCTATTTGCTCTTTCTTTTCTTCTGTTTTGTTTTGTTTCCTCTTTCTGGTGGTTCCTTCTATTAGTTCTAATTCTTCCTTACAACATCACTAATGTGAAAATATGTTTAATAGGAATGTATATGTAGAGCCTATATCTGATTGCATGCCATCTTGGGGAGGGAGGGGGAGAAAAATTTAAAACTCAAAAGCTTGTGGAAGTGATTGTTGAAATAAAAATAAATTAAGAAAAAAAGAAAAAAATGTGGCTTTCTGAGTCAATATGCAGCCCACAAGCTTCCTTCTGTATGGTTTAGTGCCCCCCATTTTCTACTTGAGTTTGACACCACTAGTCTAGACCAGTATGTGTCAGGGCAAGGTTTGAACCGGAGTCTTATGCTTCAGAGGCTAGCTCCCTCACTACCCAGTGCTTCTCATAGAAAGCACTTAATAAATTCCTGTTCATCGATTAATCAATTTGCCCTGTTAGATGGTTTCTCAACAGGAACTCCCTATACCAGTGATGTCATAGGTCTGGATCAAAATGTTAACATCATTAATTTCCTCTGATTCTTACAACAACTTGTAACATCATGAAAAGAGCACTGGATTTAGGGTCACAAGACCCTATCCCAGGTCTTCGAATTCCACTCAATGAGTCTCAGTTTCCTCCTCTATGAAATGGAGGCAGCGATGCCTGCTCTGTTTATCTTGTGGGGTTGTTATGAGGATCAACGGTGAGCACGCACGCAAAGCCTTCCTAAGTCATGAAGTGTAATATAAATGTCAGTTCTCACCATCATTTACATAGGTGAAGTGTTAGAAACTCCATTTGATGGATAAGTAAACTGAGACTCAGGAAATAAACTGCCTTTCCTAAGATTGTGTAGCCTGTTAGGGTTGGGTTATTCCTCCTAAGCCACCCTGTATCAGTCTATGGTCTAAGAGAACTTATAAGATGTCAGAGTAGGAAAAAACCTTTGAAGTGTTTTAATTCAGTCTCCTCCTTTTCTAGATCAGAATTTGAAAGGAGATGTCACTTGGCCAAGGTCACGGTCAACCAGTAAAAATGGCGTTCCAACCTAGGTTTTCCGACTTCAAGTCTGTTGCCTTTTTGACAAGAGATCTGGACGACCCAACTCCAACCTTCTCCCCCCACAACGCTCCAGGCCTGGACCCCTCCTAGGGGTCTCCCCTCTCCCCATTGTCCCCCATGGCTTCTGTCTTCTCTCTGCTCCCCCCTGGAGCCTCCCCCACACTCTGCCCTTTTGCCTCCCTCTCTCATTCCTGGGAGGGTGAAATTGGATCTCCCGGTAAGTGACACCCTGGGCTATTTTGGAGCTGGGCACTTGAGGTGGGGAGGGTGAGGAGAGCGCGTCATCCATCCAGCCCAGCAAGGCTGGTGGGAAGGGGAGGGGGTGGTCTTCGCTGGAGCCCTCAGCAGCGGAGCTACTGCAGGGGCTACCCAGTACAGCTGCCCCACTTTCTGTGTCTCCACCGGGTCTGAGGGAGAGAGGGAGGAGGGAGAGACCCCAGCCCTCCGCTCCCTCTCTCTCTCCAGCTGCTGCCCCCTCCCCCAAATCCACCTTGGGACAAGCCTCCAGCCCTGACCACAGCCCAGACACCAGGTAAGCAGGGACAAGGAGAGGTCTGGAGAGACCCCTTCTATAGTAGAAACACTGGGTTGGGAGGCAAATTACTGGACTTCAATTGACCTCTACACTCACTAATGGTGTGACCTTGGGCAAGTCTCTTTTTCACTTGGGGCTTCAGTTTCCTCATCTGTGTAAGGTGGTGCTTGAACTCCATGCTTTTCTAAGGACCTCTCCAGCTCTAAATCATATGAGTCTGGCTCTTTGTGTGTGTATGTTGTGAATTGGGGGGTGGGGGGAAGGATTTCTTACGTTTGGGGAAGTCGAGTTGGTCCAAAATCTGTAACCTGGGAATAATTGAGAAGGTGCTTGGGAGCAAACTGAGTCTCTTGGCTGTCCTGAGTGCCTGAAGGTCATGGTCCCTCTGAGGGAAGGATCAAGGGCCTCTTGGGGTTCAGCTGGGCTATGATTTCACTCTGCAGTGGGGGACCTTCCACGTCGGAGCTCTGGCCACAGGAGGGGATTGGTTGACCCTTGTTCATGGGACGGAACCAATATATTGGAATTCCCAATTCCTATGCTTCTGGGGGCAACTTGGAACTTGGCCATTCCTTCTCCTTCCCCTCTAGTTCAGAGGGCTGACCTCCCTTTTTTCCTCCCCATCTTCATTCCCAGAATTGTATCCTTGTTCCCCTCTCCTAAACAAAGTACCTGTCTCCATTTCTGCCTCACTAAACCTTGCCCTTCGGAGGATAGTTCAAGTACCGTCATTCCCATAAAGTATATTCATGCCCCACGCCCCAAACAGGTTTGGGGAGTCTTCACTGGGCCCTGGGCTGCCCTGGTTGGGAGTAGAGCTGACAGCTGGGGCTATTTTAGGCATGTTGTCTGAAGAGGGTTGGGAGGGAGTTGTTATCCAACTCCAGGCAAGAATTTCCTGGCACTTGAGGCCAGTGTTGGGGCTGGGGAATGTTCAGAGGGGACCAGTCCAACCCCTTCCTCCTGAAACTCTCTCCCTTGGACTCCATCCCCTTAAAAGCTCCAGAGGAAGAAGGGGCAGTGGTCTTAGCCTCTGGCTATGTTCAGGGACAAGAGGTTCCCAATCTCCCTCCATATTGTTAAGATCTCAAGTCTGGGGTAGGGGTCAGTACTGTTGTGGACCCTTAGATGGGCGAAAGGATAGTCAAAAAGATGAGGAGTATCTGTATATGGGAGAACGAAGTGATAGGGAAATGCAAGAGAAGGCTTATGGCTGCCATATTTTTGGAAGGACATTAACAAATGAGCATGTCTAGAGGATGGTGACTAGGTTGGTGAGAGGCTTGGAAATCAGATCATAGGAGGGGAATTGGTTGAAAGGACTTGGAATTGCCTTTGAACAGGCAAAGATAAGGCTAGGAGGAAACACAAAAACTGTCTTCAAGTATTTGAAGGTCTGTCAGATGGAAGAGGGGTTAGGTTTGTTTCCCTCAGTCCCAGAAGACAGAACTAGGAGTGATGAGAAGAAGTTACAGGAAAGCAGAAGTCAATTCAAGGCCAGGGAAAATGTTCCAATAGTCAGAACTGTCCCCAATGGCTACCTGGGGAGGTCTTCACGGGGAGCCCAGAGGACCGCTTGTCAGAGATGCTTCTGAGGGTATTTCTCCATGGAGATGAGGTGGATTTGATGGTACCATTCAGGGCTGAGGCCAGTGCCAGGAAGGTCCAGCACCCCAGCAAAAGGAATGAATGCCTGAGTTAATTCCATGAGGCAGCAGTGAGGGGAAGGCAGGAGGAGATGCAAGTCTCTTCACTGGAGACCAGCCAGGGTGGTGGTTTCAGTGGGGGGCAGTGAGAGGCGCTGGAAGGTTGGGGACAGAGGGACACAATGATCCCACCTTCTACAAGAAGTCTTTCCTAGTGGCCCATATTCTAGTCCTTGCCCTCTGGTGATTGTTTCCAAAATATCTTCAATATATCTTGTTTGTACATTTTCTTTACCTGTTTTTTCCCTTTGTGAGCTTCTTGAGCATAGGGACTGTCTTCTGCCTTTTTTTTTGGTATCCCCAGCACTTCGCATACTATCTGGTACATAGTAGGTGCTTAATAAATGCTTGTTGCCTGCCTGGTAGACCAGTGACAGAGATTGAACTGGGCCTTTGGGTGCTTTGGTTCTTCTGGTCTCTCCATTTCTGCTAGAGCTCCAAACTGCTCTCGGCAGAGTCCACTGGTTTATAGCTGTGTATACAGTTGGGGCCGAATGTTGACCTGGGTTACCTGATATCCTCTCAGCGCCCAGCACAAAACCTTTCCCACAAAAGGCATTTAATGTTTGTCAAATGGAATAGAGTCAGTTGAGTTGTTTGTATCTGTATGCAGAGAGAGAGAAAACACTTGAAGGCCCTGATGTCAGCCCCCTACAGGGGGTGATGTCTAGTGGGGAGAAAGTCCTCTGGGTGCCTCTTGGCTTGTTAAGAAGGGAAGTCTGATGGAATGGAAAACAACATAGATCTGTACTCTTGGAATGCCACACATTCAGTTCAAGTCCCCATCTTACCTGCTAGGTAGCTCTGGACAAATCATTTTGCATTCTGAGCCTCAGTTTCCTCATCTGTAAAATGAAGGACTGAAACTAAATGGTCTGTAAAGTCCTTTGCAACTTGGGATGGAAGCTTGGTGTGGCGATCCTGTGAAATATGGGAGGTCAAAATGCAGTCAGCACATCTAGATGGAGCAGGCTGCTGATCCAGCGGTGCCCAGTTCTGTGTGGTTGCTATGGACGGAGGGAAACAAGTATTTATTAAGCACCAGTTCTGTGCCAGGCGCTGTGCTATGCACTTTACAGATCTCCCATTCGATCCTCAAAACTACCCTTCGAGGTTAAGTGCTATTATTGTTCCTATTTTAAACTTGAGGAAACTGAGGCAGATGGCCGTTAAACGCCTTGCCCCAGGTAAATGTGTGAGGCTGGATAGGAGCTCAGGTCTTCCTGATGCCAGGCCCAGTGCTCTATCCACTGAGCCACCAGCTGCCTTCAGGCTGAGGTATCTATAGGGGATACGAGAAAATTCACTTTAATTTAACAACCTATTTATTAGGTACCTAGGGCATGCAAAGCCCAGTGTTGAATGTTGGGGATACAAAGACAAAATCATGGGATCCCAGAGTCAGAAGAAATCATAAAGGTCACCAAACCTAATTGTGCCCCACCCTGACCCCACCCCAGGACAGAAATCTCTTCCCTAGCACATCCATGTGTTTGTGAAAGTCAAATCCTCCCCAAGAAGTTTGTATTATAAATTAATAAAAAAAAGAAGTTTGTATTATAATAGGTTGTGGGGTGTGTGTGTGTGTGTGTGTGTGTGTGTGTGTGTGTGTGTGTGCGCTAGAGTCAGACAGACCTAAAGAGACAAAGAAACAAAGAGACAGAGACAGACAGACCAAAAGAGACCCAGAGAGAGACAGGGCCAGAAAGAGAGAGATGGAGATGCACAAATAAACAAAATGGATCAAATGTATATCGAGTGCCTACTATTTATGAGGCCCTCTGTTGGGTGTACTAGGGAGAAAAAGATGAAACCAACCTAGTACTTGTCCTCAGGGCGCTTACAGTCTAGTTGCTGCATAAGACACATATAAATAATTGTTCATAAAGGAGAATGAGATAAGTGGAAAAGGGAGATAGGAAAAACATTCTGTGATTTTCTTCTGAGGAAGAAACCAGCATGTTCAGCAGCAGGGATTTGAGGATAAGGAAAGGAAAGGAAAGCTCCATGGCACCTGACTTGGGACTTCCACAGACAGAGATGAGGCTGGGGTAGGGGTAGTCCATTTAAAAAACAAATATAGAATATCAGTTAATCGATAAACACTTATTAAGCATGTGTCAGGCACTGTGCTAAGCACTGGGGACAGACAGAAAGAAAGGCAAAAGACAGTTCTCAAGGAGCTCACAATCTAAGAGGGAGATGACACATAAAAAGAAAGTGAAAGTAAGGGAGGGAGAGGGGTTCCTCCCCTCCCCCCATGACAAAATCCTGTAGTCCAGGGGAAACGAGGAGCTGTCGCCAGTGCCCCCTCCTTAAGTGGAGGCTCTGAGGGAGCTCTCCAATGTCTACCCTCTCCAATAAGGACCCCAGGGACAGGAGCTGCTGAGGACAGGTGAATTTCAGAAATCTCCTTTACTCCAACTCCTCATCTTACAGAAGTGGAAATTGAGCTTTAGAAGGGGAAGTATAGGGGCAGCTAGGTGGTGCAGTGGATAGAGCACCCACCCTGCAGTCAGGAGGACCTGAGTTCAAATCTGGCTGCAGACACATGATACTCACTAGCTGTGTGACCCAGGGAAACTCACTTCACCTCGATTGCCTCACCAAAAAAAAAAAAAAAAAAAGGAAAAAAAAAGGAAGGGGAAGTGTCTTCACTAAGGTCACATAGCTATTAAGTGGCTAAGCCAGGATTTGAACTCATGTCTCCTAACTCCAAGTCCAGCACATTTTCCCCCAGGCCACCTTGCTTCTGAACTAATCTTACCATGAGGGCTGAGTTAGGCAGAAGAAGATGGAATGCGGAGGAGTTGAGACAGATTATAAGAGTATAATCAATAGGATTTAGTGATTGATTGGATATAAATTGGTGATCCAGACCAGCAAATTAAAAGTTAAGAAGCATATAGGAGTCAAGACAGACAGAGAGAGAGAGAGAGAGAGAGAGAGAGAGAGAGAGAGAGACAGGGAGACAAGGACAGAGATAGAGAGACAGAGAGGGGGCGGGGGAGAGAGACCCAGCAGAGGAGGGAAAGAGGGAGAGGGAGAAGAAGAGGGAGACAGACAGTAGAAGGCGTCCATCCCCCCCCCCACCTCCCAGCACCAGTGATGAGGGCACTCTGAGACAATGTTGGGGTAGACATCTTGTTTAGCCATCTGTTTCTGATATACTGGCTTGATTCAAAGTTCCATGAACCTAATGATTATCCTGTCCCCAATCTCCAGCATAGTGTGTCTACGCACTTGTTGTTGTTACTGAGTCAGTTCAGTCTTTCCAACTCTCCATGAGCCCTGGAGGGGCTTGCCATTTCCTTTTCCACCTCCTTCTGGTTTTATGGATGAGGAATCTGATGCAAATAGAGTTAAGTGACTTGACCAGGGTCACACAGCTAGTAAATGTCTGAGGCCAGATTTGAACTCAGAGTTTTCCTGACTCCAGGCCCAACACTCTGTACACTGTACCACCTAGCTGCTGCTTCTGTACAGTCAGTAACTAATAAATGGTGGTTGAATGAAGAGCGAGGGGATCTAAAGGAGGTCTGGGAAAATGGTATATATCTTATCCTCCCAGGTAGTGAGATCTCTAGAGAGGTGGTGGAGTGGAGTGCCGGGCTTGGCACCCGAAGTCCTGGGTTCAAGTTCTCCCTTGCCGTTTAAGGCCTTTGCAGCCTTAGAAAGTCATTTCTTCTAGCTGAGCCTTGGTTTCCTCATCTGAATGAGCAAGCATTCCTCGAGCTACCTTTTACCAGTGATTTGCATACCACAGAATGGTGGCATTGATTTAAACTCATGGAGGTCTGGGCAAGGATGGATTGGGCATCTGATGTTAAACTTGACTTTATGGCCTTAGGCCGTCAGATTCCCCACTCTGGGTCTGTTTTTCCATCTTTGTAAAATGAGAGGGGTAGATTAAATGATCTCTAAGGTTTCCTCCAGTTCTAATATCATATGAGTCTATGGGCAATGAAGCATAAAGGGAATGAATGTTGGCCTGGGAGTTGGGAGAACTGGGTTCTTGTTTCAGTTCCATAAGGAGCTCACTGTGTGTTACTGGGCTACTGACTTCTCTCTCTAAGGCTGAGTTTCCTCCTTTATAAAATAAGGGCTAACTAATGAGATCCCTATGGTCCTATTCACTCTTAAGTCCTGTGATCCTATGACCATTTACCAAGATGAAATCCAAGGTTTCTTTCTGCTTAAAAATCCTCTGCTTCTATGAATCTTGGAATTGTGTCTTGTATTTTCTTGTTTCCCAAGATACCAAGTTCAGGGTCTGGTAAACAGTTAAGTGTTAATAAATACTTGTTGATCTATGGAGTGATTTATGGGTCTGATGGAAAGATGGACAGGTTGAGGAGATATAAAGTTAAAGATTGAGTGAAATGGGGTGGAGCTAGTCAGGGAAGGCTTCCTGGAGACGAGTTTTCAGAAGAGCAAGAATATGGTTTGGTTTGGTAGAGAGAAGGATAGTATGCTAAGTTTTTATGGACATGTTTTTGTTTTTTTTTTTTTAACTAGCTTTTAGGTATTATACAAGGTAGGATTGTGTTGTTGTTGTTTTTTTAATTCAGAACAAAATACTTGTAACAAGTATGCATAGTCGAGCAAAATAAATTCCCAAATTGGCCATAACCAAAAATGAATGTCTCGTGATGCACCTTGAGGCCATCACCCGTCTCTGCCAGGATTCATCCTTAGTCCTTTTGAATTATGGTTGGCCATTGAGTTGATCAGAGCTCTTAGGTCTTTCAAAGGTATTTTTTTTCAACATTGTTATTATATAAATTGTTCTCTTGGTTCTAGAAGTTTATTTCATTTTGCATCAGTTCATACAAGTGAAACTCTGAAACTCTCTTGTCTTACACTGCAATGACATTTGATTATATTCATTTAAATAATTCATTATATTTGCATGCCAGAATTTGTTCAGCCATTTCCCAGTGGATGAGAATCCCACCCTCCACCTCTGGTGTCCAATTTTTTGTTAAAAGAAAAAAGGATTCTAAAATATGTTTCTTCATCTGGGTTCTTTTCCTCGTTTCTTCAATCTCTTTGGGATGTAGTAAGGCAGGGTTGTTATTGTTGTTTTTTTCCATTCAAATTTGGTCTTTGAATGCTTGGATTTTACATGGGGTCTAATGGAAAGAGTCCTGGAGCTGTGGCTGCTGGACCTGGGTTCAGAGCCTGACTTACCAGCAGTATGATCTTGGCAAAATAGCTTCATCTCTTTAGGTCTTAGTTTCTTCCTCTGCAAAATGAGACAATTGGATTTTCCACATGGATTTATAGATGAGTTCTATCAAGTGTTTAAAAAGAAGTTAATACCTATTCTACACTAATTTTTCTCAAAAACTGGGAAAGAACACACTCTACTAAGCTTCTTTTATGAGAGAAATATAGTCCTAAATAACTAGACCAGAGAAGGATAAAGCAAAAAAGAGACCAAGAGAAAGACAATATTAAGAGATAGGAGATGTGGATCCAGGGCACATCTTGGGGCAAACTCCCAATTAGCAGTCATAACGTGCATGGTAAGCCAGTAAAGGAAGCTGAGAAGCCACGGTCAGACAGGTAGGAGGAGAACCAACAGAGTGCAGTACCACAGAAACACAGAGAGGAGAGAGTGTCCAGGAGGAAAGGGCAGTCAATAATGTCAAATGCTGCTAAGAGGTCAGGAAGGATGAGGATTGGGAAAGGAAAAGGACCCTTGGATCTGGCAATTAAATCATTGGTAATTCTATAGAGGGCAGCTTCAGTTGAACAACAAGATTGGAAGACAGATTTCAAGGGGCTAAGAAATGAAAGAACTGGAAATAGCAAGTGTAGACAGGTTTTTCCAGGTGCTTGACTGTGAAAGAGAGAAGGGATATGAGTGAGGGAGATGATAGGGTCAAGTGAGGATTTTTTAAAGATAGTGGAGACCTGGTGTTTGTAGGCATCATGGAAGGAGTCAATAAATAAGAAGAGATGACAGAGAGACAGAGAAAGAAACCAACAGAGAGACAGACAGAGACAGAAAGACAGAGAGAGAGAGGGAGACAGAGACAGACAGAGAAACAGAGAGAAAGAGAGGAATAGTGAAGGAGGGAGGGAGGGAGGAAAAGAGAGAGAGAGACAGACAGACAGACAGAGACAGACAGAGAGAGAAAGAAAGAAGAGAGAGGATGATTATTGGGCTAGTCTTGTAATAGGGATGTTTCGTGGCATGGTGGAAAGAGTATAGGATTGGGAATCAGAAAACCTGGGTTCAAATCTTGACCCAGCCACTGACTGCCTATGTGACCTAGGATAAGTCACTTCCCATCCGTGGGCCTCAATTCCTTATCTGTAAAATGAGGGGGTTGGACAAAATTTCCTCTAAGGTCCCTTCCAGCTCTGAATCCATAATCATATGAACTATGGACCAGTATCACTGATGAATACCGATGCAAAAGTCTTATTATTGTTCTCATTTTGCCAATGAGGGGATTGAAACTCAGAGAGGTCAGATTTGCCTAGGATTGATCACATCTATCAGGACTAGGATTTTAACCCAAGTCTCTTTTGGTCTCAAGTCCAGTGCTCTTTTCAACACACTGGAGGTGACTGGAAACCTCACAAATCTGCCATCTTTGTTTTGAAGGAATTCCCCCTTGCTTTCATAGTCCTTTTGGAAAAGAGGAAATCACTTTCCTGATCCTGGTTCCTCTGAGTCCAGGCTAGAGAACTCAGGAGCAGCATGTAGAAGTCGAGTGACATTTCTAATTGGGATAAATTCAAAGCTATACACTTGAGTTATAAAAGCAGCTGTTAGGGGCAGCTAGGTACCACCGTGGATAGAACACTGGCCCTGGAGTCAGGAGGATCTGAGTTTAAATCCAGCCTCAGATACTTACTACCTGTGTGACCCTGGGCAAGTCACTTAACCCCAATTGCCTCCAAAAAATAAAAAAATCAGCTGCACAAGCACAAGATAGGGAAGATGAAGCCAAATAGCAAATTGAGTGAAAACAGTCAGAGTTCCTAGTGAACTACAATCTTAGTGTGGGTCAGCAGTGAGACATACCAGTCCAAAAACTAGTATAGCCTTAGGCTCCATTGATGAAAGGATTGCAAGGAGCAGCAGAGAGAGCACTAGAATTGGCATCAAGAGATGTGGGTTCAAATCCTGCTTCTATCTATCATTTACTATCTATGTGATATTGAAAATCACTTTCTCTTTTGATTTCTCATTCCTCTCATCTGTAAAATAAGGGGTTAGACTAAATCACCCCTAGTGTCTCTTCCATTTCTAAATCTATGAAGGGGAAGGGAGCAAACATTCATTAGTCCCCTACTATTTGTCAGGTATTGTGCTAAGTGCTTTACAAATATTATCTCCTTTGATTCTCCCAATCAACCCTGTGAGGTAGGTATTATTATTATTATAGTAATTTATGGTTGAGGAAAATGAGACAGATAGAAGTTAAATGACTTGCCCAGGGTCACACAGCTAGGAAGTGTCTGAGGCTGGATCTGAATTCAGGTCTTCCTGATTTCTTGCATTTTATCCCTTGAGTTGCTGAGCTGGAATCTTGCTGTCCTTTGCCCAGTTAAGCCATATCTGAAGGGCTCTGATCAATTCCAGGTACCATATTTTAGGAAGGGTGTTGACAGCTGCTTTGTGTTCAGAGGATTGGGTCTAAGATGAGAAAGGAACTATAGAACATTCTATCTAAGCACTGGCAGAAGGAACTAGATTTATTCAGCTTGGAGAAGACTTAGGGGCATATGGTGGCTGTCTTCAAGTTTTTGAAGGGCAGACAACGTACATGAAGAATCAGGTTTGTTTTGCTTGGCTCCAGAAGATAGAAACAGCTAATGAGAATAAAAAGGGATCAGATTTAGGCTTTGTGTAAGGAAAAACTTCCTTCTAAGATTTCTCCTAGCACTGAAATAATTATGATTTTTGCATTTCAATAATCCTTGTGACCAGAGGCAGCATGATATGGCAGATAGAGGGGCTGGCTTTGCAATTAGGAATGCCTGGGTTCAAATCCTGACTCTGAGACAAACTGGATGTGTGACCACGGACCATGGACCATGGAACCTCAGAGTCTAAAAATTATAGATAATGTGCTTATCTGTATTGGAGGAGAACATTTCCACAATAGAAGTGTCATAGACAAATGAAATGATGGGTCCAAGACCAAGGAGGAAAAACATCCTAGTAACAAATCCCCTCACTGCTGGGGTCAGCGTCACCATTTCCTCAGAGCAACCACACTGGAGAGGGTGAAAAGTTTCCTGGATATTATAGTGAATATTGATTGATTAATATATTAATACTCACCATTGTGTTTAATAACTCTTCATGTAATCAGTGGGTAATGTAGTGGGAGGCTGGAAACCTGGCTTCTAGTGCTGGCTTTTTCAGGAACTAACAAGGTGTGACTTTGGGCAGGTCACTTTCTCTCAGCCCATTTTCATTAGCAACATGAAGGGATTGAACTACATGACCTATTAGGTCCCTTGCAGTTTTCACACTCTATGACTTTTATTGTGTAACTGTTCTTGGGGTCACAGAGCTTGAAGGAAACTTAGTTGATGTTTCATTAGGCTGATGCCTGAGCAAAAATCTTCTCCATGACAGGAGAAGTCCATTAAACGCTTGGTGCTTCCAGAAATTCTCTGAGGCTATGATGCATATTTAGCCAGTTTGCTCCAGCGACAGGGAACCCACTGCCTGACAAGGGAACACATTCCCTTGTTGGGTGGTTTTCATTGTCAAAAAGTTCTTTTTTTTGAGAACCAGCATCAGACAAGTTCAAAGAGCTGTATGTAGTCTGGGGGAGGGGAAGTCAGAAACAGATCAGGGAAGGCTTCCTGGAAGAGCTGGCGATTAAGGTGGGTGTTAATGGATGGGTAGGAATTCAACAGGTGAAGTGGGGGAAGGAAGGACACTCCGGGAAGAGGGAACCGCATGAGCAGGGAGAGGCATGTCAGCAGGATGGAGCAGGGCATGAGGGGGAGGGGGCAGCAGGAGGTGCGGTTTGACTGGAGCGTTAAGTTCATGAAGGAGAGTAACGGGATATGAGGCTGGAAAGGCAGGCTGGCACCAGATGATGGAGGGCCTTGAATGCCAACCTCAGTTTGAACTTTATTGGGTAGACAAAAGGAAGCTGTTCAAGGGTTATGAGCAGTGTTGAGAAAGCAGTTTAGTGGGAAAAGACCTAAAGGGCTTTTTTGGCCCCAAGATCTGGGTGTTTGAGTCCTAGCTTTACCACTAGTTGTGAAACCTTACTCTCTGAAGTTCACCTTCATGGCAACAGCCTTGACCCCATGCTCTCTTTCCTACTCCCATTATGTGCCTTATTCTCCAAGTAGGATGTGAATATCTTGAGGTTGGACATGTTGTGTTTTTGTGCTTTTATTTGTATCCCCAATACTTAGCACAGTGCCTGGCACAATGCAGGCACTTAAAGAAGGCGTGCTTTCTCCCCCCCTCTCTCCCTCTCTTCCCCCCCTCCACTCTCTCTCCACTCTCTCTCCTCCATCCTCTCTCCCTCCCTCTCTCTGTCCCTTTCCCTCTCTCACCCCCCTCTCTTTCTCCCCTTCTCTTGCCTCTCCTCTCCTCTCCTGTTCTCTTCCTCTCTCTCTCTCTCTCTCTCTCTCTCTCTCTCTCTCCCCCTCTCCCCTTTTCCCTCTCTCCCTCCCTCCCTCTCTCCTCCTCTCTCGTCTCCATGGTATAATCATTTAGCCTCTCTGGGCTTCAATATCGTCCTCTCCACAATGAGAGTTGATTGAGGTGGTCTGTAAGGGCTCTTTTCCTTCTAGAAGAGACATTGTGTGATGACAAGATCTGAGCATAGGCAGGCCAGTCTGAGGAGGGTACGAGCGATGGGTTGGAGAGGAGAAAGAGTGGAGGTATTGGAGAGAGATGGGGTTGGGGAGGCCTGTTAGGTGCGTGTTGCAAGCCTGGCCCATCCAAAGCTGGCCGCTGCCGCCATCGCTCAGTCCTGAACACATTCCATTCCCCATCGGGCCATGCCCTGGCTGCTTCTCGGCTCAGGTTGGGGGTGCGGGGGCTTGGTCCGGCCTCTCTGTTGACCTGCCACGCAGCAGTGCCCAGCTTCCCTACTGAGAGCAGAAGCTACCAGAAGCACAGTGAGTCAGCAACCCCTTTTTTAGCCAGCCCCAGCACCCTCACTGCAAAGGGCTCAGCCTGCCTCCTCCCTTGAAGGATTAAATAGGATTAGAATGATATGATAGCAAGCTGTTCCCCCTGCCCTTCCTCCTCCTGCTCAGACCCTGAAGCTCTGCCCTGCCTAATCCCTAATAGTAGGGATGGGTCACACGGAACCATCCACACTCTCTCACCAGTTCTCCCAAGTGTACTGAGTTGACTTAGTCATGACTGGGGTCGGAGTTCAGTCTGTGACCAGGCTTCGGGCTCTATTTGAGGTTCTAGAGATCATTTGGAATCATACTTACACTCTTAGCCTCAGTGGGCTATGAGCTACATGGATAGTTTTTCTCTGAAACCAAATTAGGGATAATTGTGGGTGATCCAATTGACCAGCCGGCCTTTCTCTCCGAGGAGAAAGCCAAGACACACTCACCTTGAGTCAGTAGCACTGAATATACCACATCCCTTTTAACTCCAGGGGGTTGGGTTTCCTAAGCTTCTTCTTCTAGCTCCCACACATTCCTTCAAAAAAATCTCTTCAGATACTGCTCCCCTCTCCTATTCCCAAATGTCTGGTGTGGTGATGGGAGATGTGGTTCCTGCCTTTGGGAGCCCCCAGTCTGGTGGGGGTTGGCTTGAGTAAATTTAATAAAGGTAAACTGACATATAGACTTTGAGCAAAATCAGTTTATTTACAGTGATGCATATAACTGTTAACAAAGCAGATCAGACTGGCACCCTCAGTAAAACCAGCCACCTCAATGAGGAGCGGACCTTCTTGATTGACGCACAACAAAGAAGAAGTCTTGGTAGGCATAGAGCATTATGATTATCTATATTAAGAAAGGTAGGCTGGCACTCTGGTGATTCCCTAGTCTGAGAAGGCAGAGACCAGTGTGGGTTTGGGTGGTCAGGGGGTGCTCCTGAGAAGTGCATGGGATGGGTGGAGAGGAAGGGAAAGGAGAGGACAGTCTGGAGGTCTGAGGATGAAGAGCAATAGTGTGAGCTAAGGCCTCCAAGCGGAGAGCTGGAAACGGGTCTGAAATTTACTGGGGACCCTGAGAAGACCCACTCGACCTTGTGGAGATGGCTTGTGGTGGTGAGGTGGGGGGGGTTCAGAAATGCTTCCAGTGGAGTGTTTCTTCCTTCCCACCCCCCCCTCCCCTTTGGGTTTGCTTTGTTTATGGACTTGTAGTCCAGATGTCCTGAATGCTGATTAAGAGGCCTTGGGCAAATCACGTGTCCTCTCTGAGTTCCAGTTTCCTCCTCAGCAAAATGGAGATAATAAGCCTTGCACCACCTACCTTAAAGGTGGTGGTGAGGAAAGAACTTAGTAAACTTACCAAAATGTAAGCTGTTATTCTTACTCCTTTATTAAAAGGATGGTCCATGACATTTAGAAAAGGAAGCTGTGATCACCTAGAGCTCCAGCAGGGCTTCATCCAGAATAGGTCATGCCAAACGAATTTTAGTTCCTTTCTTTTAACAGGGTCACTGGATTAGTGGATCAGGGCAATGCTGTAGTTATCGTGAATTTTTTTTAACAAGGCCTTTACAGAGTATCTCACCATTCTTGTGTCCAAGACAGAGGACTGTAGGCTAGACAGTAGAGGCTGGGTAAATTTGGAAATTGAATGGCCAGGACCAAACAGTCACAGAAACTCAGAGTTTCAGAGTGGCAAGAACCTTTAATTAGCCATCTTGTCCAACCCATACTCAAAAAGGAATCCCCTCTATGCTATACCCAACAAGTTACCATCCCATTTCTGCTTGAAGACACACTCCTTCTCCAAGAGGCCAATTCCATTTATGGCACTATCAAGTCTAAATCTGCACCTTCTCCCCATTGCTTCTGGTTTTATCCTCTAAGACCAAACAGAACTAGTAGAAATTGCTCTTCCTCCTGACTAGCCTTCAAATACTTGAAGACAGTTATTGTACCCCACCCTCAATCTTTTCTTCCTCATGCTACACTTCCCTGGTTTCTTTTTTCTTTTCTTTTCTTTTCTTTTTTTTTTTTGTGCTAAGCAATGGGGTTAAGTGACTTGCCCAGGATCACACAGTTAGTAAAGTGTTATGTGTCTGAGGCTGGATTTGAACTCAGGTCCTCCTGAATCCAGGGCAGGTGCTCTATCCACTGCGCCTCCCTGGTTTCTTCAACCAGCTTTCATATGACATAGACTTTGCCATTCCTGGTTGACCTCTCTGGATGCCCTCTAGCTCAGCAATGTCCTTCTTAAAATGGGCCACCTAGAGGTGAACACAATATTCCAAACTTGGTTTGATCATTAGCTCCTTCTTACTAAGAACTGTGTCTGTTTTTATGCAATCCAAGATCCACACTAGCTTTTTTGGCTGCCATATCACACTGCTGGGTTCTATCACACTTGCAGTCCACTAAGACCCCATGATATTTTTTCAGACAAACTGTTTATCATGGTTCTTCCACCTTGAACTTAGGAAGCTAATCTTTGAAGAGTAGGATTTTTTGGGGGGATATATTTTTGTTGATGTCTTTTCTTCTCCTTTCTTCTCCCCCCTTCCAGAGAGCCATTCCATATAACAAATAGTATTTTTTAAGGAAGGAAAAAAAAAGAAAAAAGGAAGATACCTCCCCAAATCAACAAAATTGATCAATACATTGAAAAAGCCTGAAAATATACCTTACCTCCCACCTCTGCAAAGGAGTGGGGTGGAGATATCTTTTCATATAGGAGTGTCGTTAAATGCCTCATGTCATCTTAGAAGGATGTCTCTAATGGAATGTTTCAGGTTTTGTCCTTGTGTTATTCAACTTCTTGATTGTGTGTGTGTGAATGAATGATTTGGATGAAGGTGAAGATCTATATTTATCAAATTCACAGATAGACAACACTTGGAGGGATAGTCTATACCTTAGATGTTAGAGTTAGGATTGATAAAAGATCTCAACAAGTTTAAATGTTGAGCTAAATCTAATAAGATGAAATTTTTAGGGATGAATGGAAGGTTTTGCTCTGGGTTTAAAAAAAATAGACTCTATATGTATAAGACTGGGAACTGGCACTGGACAACCTTTCCTCTGAAAAAAGATCTGGGGGTCTCAGTGGACTGCAAGCTTAATATAAGTGAACAGTATAGTATGGCATTTAAAAAAAAAAACCTTATGATCCTTGGCTGCATGAAGAGAAGCATGGTGTCCAGGATGAAGCTGGTCTGAAAATCTTGCTGTACGCTGCCATACTCAGACCACATCTGGAAGGTTGGGTTCAGTTCTGGGCGCCACATTTAGGGAGGATCTTCATAAGCTGGAGAACATCTTGAAAAGGTTGACCAGGATGCTGAAAATATTTGAGATCTTGCTTTATGAAGATTGGTTAAAGCAACTAGGATGTTCAGTCTGGAGATAAGAGGACTGGCTGGGGAGTGATGATTGTCTTTAAGGATCTGAAGGTCTGGCATAGGGAAGAGGAAATGGACTTGTTCTGCTTAGCCTCAGAGGGCATTGCTAGGAGCAATGGTTGGAAAGAAGAAAAAAAAACCAAACTACTTATTAAGCACCTACTATGTGCCAGACACTGCGACAAGTGCTTTACAAATATTATTTTATTTTATCTTCCCAACAACCCTGGGAGGAAGATGTTATTATTATCCCCATTTTATAATTGAGGAAACTAAGCAAACAGGTTAAGTGACTTGCTTAGGGTCACACAGCTAGTAAGTATTTGAGGCTAGATTTGAACTCTGGTCTTCTTGACTCCAAGCCCAGGGCTCTATCCACTGCATAGTGCACATTCTGCCATCTCCCCCACCCCCTTCACTGCATATCTCCCCCAGCTGCTTCAGAGGCAAAGTTGAAGAGGGGTAGATTTAAATTCTCTGTAAGGGAAAAATTCCCAACAGTCGGTGGATCCTCACAGTAGGATGGATTGGGCTGCTCTGTGGTAGTGAGTAGACATGTTTATTAGGATCTTTGAGAGAAAGCTGAGTTGAGGATACTCAGCACTGTGGACCTGAGTTGTGGTTTGGGTTTTGGTCCATCTCTAAGATCCTGTTATAGATAATTCTAAATCGTTTTCTAGCTTTGTGACCTTGGGCAAGTCACATTATCCATTGTGTCACCTGTTTGTTGAGAATGGTAATAATAAGAATAACAAGAAGAAAATAAGAGGATGAAGAAGAAGAAAGAAGAAAGAAGAAAAGAAAAAGAAGAAGAAAATAACGACATTGGGGTAATCCATAGAGAGCTGGCTTCAGACTTAGGAAGATCTGAGTTCAAATTTGGCCTCTGATACATCCTGGTTATGTGGTCCTGTTCAAATCACTTAACCTCTCAATGCTCCCACTCAGGCAATCGTCTAAGATTAAAAATGGCAGAACATTCACTGATTTGCATTGGTAAAGAGAGTTTGTTCACTTGTAGCTCTCAACATTGATGAAGTCACAGGTCCAGATTTTTTAAAATAAAAGTAACATCTAAAACTCCAAAAGGGAGCTCATTATCTTTCCCTCTAACCAGTCAACAAGCATTATTCAATCAATCCTAATCCACTCTCTTCCAAAATTCTCTACTTCTGTCGAGGGCACCATCCCAATCAAAATGGGGAGTGAGGAAGAGGAAAGTGTCAAGAATGAATTTAATGTTGGGAACCTGAAAGACTGGGATTGAAACACAGGTTTCCAAGCTTACAGTCACCCTTCACTCCCCATTTTCAATCAATTGCTAAGTCCTATTGATGCTACTTCAACAACATCTCTCCACTTCATCACTGCCTTGATTCAAGCCCCGATCACCTTTCCCTAGGACTATGACAATAGCCTCCTAATTGGCTTCCCTTCTCCCTCTCTAATCCATTGTCTATTCAGCTGGCAAAGTGATTATCCTAATGCTCTTGTCTGACCATGCCACTCCTCTACTCAAAAGTTTTCAGTGGCTCCCTACTATCTCTAGGATAAAAAAAGGCAAATTCTTCCACCTCACATTTTAGAAGCCTTCCACAATCTGGCTTCTATCTACTTTTCCACACATTTCACATTTCACAACCCCTCCATCCCACCCACCCTTTTCACACACTCTGTCACTAGAGAACTGGACCTGGATTTAGGAAGACCTGAGTTTAAATCCAGCCTCAGACATTTACTAGCTGTGTGACTCTGGGCAAGTCTTTTAATCTCTGTTTGCTTCAGTTTCCTCTGTAAAAATGGAGATAATAATAGCACTTACATCTCAAAGTTTTTGTGAGGATCAAATAAAATGACATGTAAAAGTGTTTTTAAACCTTAAAATGCTACATAAATATTATTATTATTACTATTTCCTGAACTCCATCTGCCATCAAGAACCTTATATAACTGCACAATCAATGCTCACTGCCCAGACGTTAGTCTCTGTCTCTGTCTCTGTGTCTGTCTCTTTCTCTTACCTTTTATCTTAGAATCCTTGACCTCTTTCAAAGTTCAGCTAAAGGGCTAGCTCCTACTTGTGAAGTCCTTCCTAATCTCTTCCCCCAATTATTAGTGTTTTCTCACCTCCTCAGATTACCTTTTATTTACTTATCTGTATGAAAAATGAAGAATGGAATGTAAGTTGCATAAGGGCAGGGAGGTTTTGGTTTTTGTCTTTGAATTCCTTGGTCCTAACACAAAGACAGTGTCTTGTACATACTATACTTTAGATGTATTTATTTGTATAGCTTTGAGATTCACAGAATACTTTGCATCCAGTATGTCAGTTGATCCTTGAAACAACCCTGTCAAAAAGAGTATTAGAGGTATTAATCATTCTTCCCATTTACACATGGGGAAATTGAGATTTAGGAAGGTTAAGGGGCTTCTTTTTAGTCACAAAACTGGCAAATGTTGGAGTCAGAATTCAAACCCAGGTCTTTCTAGACTCTAAGCCCAGCATGTTTTCCACTGGCCTAAACTGCCTACCTAATATTTAGCTACTTTCCTTGTGGAATTGTTGAAGAGAGCAGGTTATAATTCTTAAAGAATGAGAGAATTTTTGAAAGTGCTGAGTGGAAGGAGTAAATTTGGGTTCTCTCTCCACTGGTCAGAGAGTGTCAACCTCAGCCCTGAGACCAGGCAAATGTCTCAGACTGGGGTTGGGGGGAGAGACAGGAGGTATAATTTACTGAGGGGGCCAGGACTTTGTGGGGAGAGGAGAAGGTAGCTTGAGGGGGAATTCTAGAAACTGACGCTGCATGATGTTACCGGGACAGAGGAAAGAACCTCTCCCCCTGCACCCCAATCCTACCTTAGGCTGTTGGGTAAATATCCTCTGGGCATTCTGGTAAGTGGAGATCTGGTGTTGAGGGAACTTGAGTTCAAATCCTCTTTTCTTCCCTCTGCTAGCTGCGCTACCTTGGACAAATTTTTCTGCCTCAGTTTCTTTTCTAAAAAGAGGAGGTTGGGCTTGGTGATTTCTGGGGTCCTCTTCCAGCTCTAAGTCCTATGATCAAACTTGTCATTTTTCTCCCCATGTTCACTGCTGTGTTTTCCTCCTTTCCCAGGAAGCCAAGATGTCTTACAACACCTTCAGCGGGGCACCCCGCTTCCTCACCCGACCCAAGGCTTTCCTGGTGTCAGTGGGCAAAGATGCCACCCTGAGCTGCCAGATTGTGGGCAACCCTGTACCGACGGTCAGCTGGGAGAAAGACCAGGTGCCCGTGGCCCCCGGCGGGCGCTTCCGTATGGCCGAGGAGGGTGACGTGTACCGCCTGACCATCGTGGACCTTACCCTGGAGGACAGCGGCCAGTACATGTGCCGAGCCCGCAACTCCATCGGAGAGGCCTTTGCGGCCGTCAGTCTCCAGGTGGGCGAGGACACCATGCGAGCTGAGCTGGCTCCCTACTTTCTCCTGCGGCCAACATCGATCCGGGTGAGCGTGGGAGAAGATGCCACCTTCCGCTGCAGGGTGCAGGGCAGTCCCCCGATGTCTGTCAGCTGGACGAAAGATGGCCGGCGGGTGGGCGAACCATCGTCCCCCGATTTCCACCGAGTGCAGGTTGAGGCTAAGGGTGAAGACAGCTCCCTGCGGATCCGGGGTGCCCGTCCCCGAGATGGAGGCACCTACACTGTCTTGGCAGAGAACCCTATTGGGTCTACCAGTGCCGCTGCTGCCCTCGTGGTAGACGAGAAGGCCCTCCTGGGTCCCAGGGCTGCTGATGCCTCCTCTGGGACGACTGCCCTGCTCAGCCACCTGCAGAAGCGGAGGGAGGAGATACGGTCGGAAGGCACCGGTCTGAGCTCCGGTTTGGGGCGCTGGACCAGTGGGGGCACACGCACGTGCACTGTGACTGAGGGCAAGCATGCTCGCCTGAGCTGCTACGTAACTGGGGAGCCCAAGCCTGAGACTATATGGAAAAAGGACGGGGAGGTGGTGGTGGAGGGCCGGCGGCACATGATATATGAGGATAAGCAGGAGAACTTTGTTCTTAAGATCCTCTTCTGCAAACAGACAGACAATGGGCTCTACACGTGCACAGCCTCCAACCTGGTGGGGCAGACCTATAGCTCTGTGCTGGTGGTGGTGAGAGGTGAGTGAGTGGGCTTTCTAAGTCCCCTTTGAGACAGCCTGGAAAGGAGTCCTGGCCTGGGAGTCACGAAGCCTAGAGTTAAGTCCCAGCTCTGACACTTAGGTCCCTTCTCTCATTCACCTCCGTTAATAATACTTATAATTTCTCCATCACAGAGTTGGTGTGAGGAAAGTACTTGGTAGGCAAAGCCCCAGAGAAATGGGAATAATTGTAATTTTTCTACCCCTGTCCCTCCCTCTTTGCCCTTGAGGCCAAACCCCCTCCTCCGATTCTCCTCATCCTCCTCTGTCCCCCTACTCCTAACTCTGTCCCTCTCCCTAGGGAGAAAGAAGAACTGATTCTTTTTATTTTTAAATTTAATTTATTTTTCAAATTCTTTAATTTTGATTTATCAACAATCACTTCCATAAGCTTTTGAGTTTTAAATTTTTCTCCCCCTTCCTTCCCACCTCCCTCCCCAAGACGTCTGGCAATCTGATATAGGCTATACATATACTTTCCTATTAAACATATTTTCACATTAGTGATGTTGTAAGAATTAGAACCAATAGGAGGAACCACCAGAAAGAGGAAACAGAAGAATTGATTCTTTAGCATCCCTTCTCAGTCTTAAGAATTTAGAACCAGTGGTCTTCACTTCTCTCCATCTTGGCCCCACCCAAGAAGTTCTCATACCCTACTTGAGTTAAAAAGACAGCATGGCACGGTTGGGGAAAGCTGCTGGTCTGGGAGCCAGGAAGGCTGGCATTCACTCCTGGTGCCTACACTGGCTAACCATGTGACCCTGGGCCAATTACCTCACCTTGGATTCCTTCTCTGTGAAATAAGGGCAATAATATTTACACTAAATACTTCACAGGCTCATTATGCAGAAAAAGTGGTTTATAAATCTCAAAGAAATGCAAGTTATCATTATTTTTTTTTAGCCCTGTAGGTCACATATCCTGACCAAATATGGGAGACAATGTCAGGGTGACAGTATCCATCACTTCAGATTGAGGAATCAGGCTTCCCCTCTATGAATCACATTGTCTGGGGATTATGAGTCACCCTGGTGACAAGGGAATTATTACCATTCCTCAGGCTGGGATAGGGATTAGGAATGGAGAGGATGAGCTGTGAGTTATTATTAGGTAGGGAATAGATTCTCTCAGCCTCATATAGAACATAGAATGTCAGAACCAAGAAGGATCTCAGAACAGAGGATAGCAGAGTTGGGAAGGACCTTAGGACACAGAAGGTCAGAGTTAAGAAGGGCTTTAGAATGGAGAACATAGGATGTCTGACCTGGAAGGATTCTGAGAACATAGAAAGTCAGAGGGCAGGGAAGGATCTTAAAACGAAGAACATAAAATGCCAAAGATGGAAGGAGGCTTTAGAAATATTTAGGGTAACGCAAGGCACAGAATGTCTGAGCCCTTCCTCCCTCCTGGATCCTGTTGCCCTTTTACTGGATTCAGCCCTCTTTTCCTACAATAGTACTATAGTTCTTTTCCCCATAAAATCTTCCCATTTAACCAAATGTCTGTATAGTTTCCTGGCCTCAGTTTCCCTTACTGTCAGTCTGTAAGAGAAGGCAGAATGGTAATAGAGAAAGAAAGAGGCATATGGTGGTCAGAGCCCTAGACTGGGAAGCAGGAGGCCTGGGTTCTAGCCCTGGCTGTACCCCTGGTTTTTTCATGGGAAAGTCACTCCCTTTCACTGAGGCTCAATTTTCTCCATCTGCCAAATGGAGAATATTCCTTTCCACCTTGCCTACTTCTTAGTAGTTCGATGAAAAGCATGACTGAAATAGGGTTTTGGAAAGAGTGTGGAGGGTGCATTAAGAAGAGAAAGAAATGTTCCTCCTGGGCAGGCTGAGTCCAGCCTCTCGGACTGGGATGATCCTAATTCCCTTCCACAGTCTCTCACCAAGCTTTGACCGCAAGGAGCCATCAAAGTCCATAATCTTACCTCTAGTCTACACCATCCCCTATTCTCCCCTAATACTGACCCTTCAGTAGGTCGTTTGTCCTGGGGTGGAAGTAAGGGTAAGGATGAATAATCAGCCCTGGAAGGCCCGGGAACTCCTGTATGTCACACAGGGAGGAGATACAGAGAATAACAACAATAATAACACAGTTAAATAATCCTTTCCCCACAAATTGTCCTGTGAGGTATTTTTTTTTTTTCATTTTACAGATGAGGAAACTGAGGTTCAGAGTGAATTTTTATAAGTTTTTTAAGTGTCAGAGCTGGGATTAGAGCTCAGGCTTCTGGATGTCAAGACCCCTATTCTCAACGCAACCTCTTTCTCTGTGCTTCTGTGTGTCTCTGTTTCTCTCTTCCTTTCTATCCCTCTCTCTCCCTTTCTGTCCCTTTCCCTTCCTCCCTTAGAACATAGAATGTCAGAGCTGGGAGCATCGTGAGAACGTAGAATACTGGAACTGAGGACCTTAGAATCTAGAATGTCAGAGCTGGTAGGGGGCTTGGAGATCATCAATTATAAGCCCTTTATTTTATGGGGGGAGGGCTTCGTGGAGGAAGGGGGTTTTGAACTGGGTCTTCAAGGAAGGAGGACCTGGATTTTAGAGGGCTTAGCATGCCAGGCTGAGGGGTTTGGTTTTAACTTGCAGGCTGAGGGGGAGGGGCTTTTTGGCTTATAGGGGATCAGCTGTTTTCCAGGCTCAGGCAGGGCAGTATGAGAAGAGGCTGGGGCCCCAGCTGCACGGGGAGGGATTTAGGTGACAAGCCTCAGCCCAGGCTGAAGTGGTGGGATGGGCCTTTGGGAGAGATGGTGAAACTTTCCTTTCCTGGATGTTTTTCTGACAAAGGGCTGTGGGCATCCAGTGTCCTGGGCAACAGTGGGCAGAAAGACAGGGGGAGGGACGGGCGGCTTTGGGAGGTGTCCTGGGAGCAGCACCTGCTTCAGGGATAGCTGAGCTCACATGTCAGGGGTGGGGGTGGATTTGTATCTGGAAGAAGGAAAGAGGGATGGGGCGGAGGAATTGGGAAGGGCAGGGTCATCCCTTAAACTAAAACTAGAAGGTTCAACCCTGGCCCCAAAAGTTTGGGGGCTCAGACCATTGCTTCCACCCTTCTCCAGGAAAGGGCCTACAAAGCAGGACCTCTTCCAACCCCATCTTCATTCAGAATGTCCTCAAGGACGTGGCTCATTACCCTGGTTTGCCTGGGACACGGTCACTCTTGAGAAAAATGCATTTAGCTGTTGTCAAACTATTAAATATACACTCAGTAGTGGGGAGAACCTTGGTCTAGGGGCCAGAAGATTTGGGCTCTAGTTCTGGTTCTGCTATGTGACCTTTTTGAGGAAATCACTGCAACTTTCTGGGCCTCAGATCTCAAAATATCATGTTGGACTAGATCCGGACTTCTTAACCTTTTCTGTGTCCCCGACCACTTTGGTTGTCAGGGAAAGTTTATTGGCTCCTTCTCAGAATCATGTTTTAAAGTAATTAAATGAAATGCTAAATTTCAGTTAGAGGCTAGTGAAAATAAAGGTGTGATTTTTTTCCCCATCCAAGTTTACAGACCCCTTGAGGGACGGGGGTGGACTATGGACCACAGATTAAAAACTCTTGGATTAGATTATCTCTTCTGTCCCTTCTAGCTTGGAACATTCTCTGTTCTAGGTTCTGAGGTCCTTCTTCAGGTCTGAAAGTCTGTGATCTAAAGCTCTGATTATCTGTGCTCTATGTATCCCTTCCAGGCCTGGTGTCTTAAGCACCCTCCAAGCTCTGAGAGTCTAGGTTCTAAGTACCCCCAGAGCCGACATACTCTAATTCTCTGTGTAGTTTTTTATAGAATTTTTTATAGCTAAGTGAAGCTGGTAAAGGTGATGGGCGAGTCACTTCTTTTCAACAGACTCTTCCACAGGGCCCTTAGGCTATATATGGCAGCCTGAGAAGCTAGCCATTTGGGGGAAATTCCCACTAGGGGCTTGTTAGAAATCTGTGGTTTGTTAGGACCCAAATGCAGCTTGAGGTAGTACTGGATTCGAGCACCCTGCCTTGGGTCTCAAGCCTTGATGAAATGTGTATTTCCTTTCTGGGACACCAGCTTCTCTTCTTGGAATCAGTCCAGGGGCCCTGGGTATTCAGATCCAGGGCTCTTTTCACTACTTACTAAATAAACTGTCCATGATTTCTGACCCCTATGGGGGGTCAAGTCTCCAGGATCTCCAGACCTTTCTGGGTTCCTGAGCCAATTTGGCATTCTGGTTTTAGAGACCTTCTGCCCCCGATTCCCACTCATTGGTTCCACTATCTATCTGCCATTGCCACTGCCACCATCTCTGGGTAATCTGGTGTGGTTTCCACTTACCATTTTTCCTCCATTCTGAGTCTGCACATGTCCGAGTGTGAGAGGGTGTTTTCTAGAAGGGGCTAGAGAGCATAATAATACACAAAGGGAAGGTCGTTAGATGTGCTTGCATGAGAAGCCATCCAAGTTATAGATTAGGGTTCAGCTTTCAAAACTCCTAGAGGCAACATCATATAGAATGCTGGATTTGGAATCAAGGGAATCTGGGTTCAAATCCCTTCTCAGAAACTTACTGACCCTGGGAGATTCACTTAATCTTTCTGAGATTCAGGTCCCTCATTCCCCAAATGGGGATAATGCTAGCACCCACCTCTCAGGGGTGTTGTGAGATAACCCCTGTCAGGCGCTTTGCCAACCCTAAGGTGCTGCTATATAAATATGAGCTATTTTTATAAAATGAGGCTAAGGGCCCAAGATTTGATTTCCCCTTCTCTTGGCCTGGCAGCTTCCTTATAACACTGAATAAAAACATTCTTCTCTTCAGAATACCCCCAAGCTGAATTTTGGATTCACCCCACCCTGACTTGAGTTCATTGATCCATTCTCCCAACCCCAGGCTCATTCTCAGTCAGGCCTCCTGACTGGTTGGCAGCCTTGTGGGGTTCCATTCATACCACTGCTGATCCCTTGGCAGCTGAGAAACAGGAGATTTTTGAGCTGGGGGGGACCTCGAGATCACCCAATCCAATTCCTTAATTTTCAGCTGACGGGAGATCTAATTTCACCTCCCCCTCCAGCAAGAGATAAACAAAGAAATACAAACAAGTACATAGAACAGTTTAGGACACTTCAAAATCAGTGATCTAAGCTGATACCTAGGCCAGTTCCCCTCACCCTCCCTCCCTGTGATTACTCCATTCCTGTTAGGCTGTAGAAGCCTCAACCATAAGACTATGGGGAAGTTAATGGTGTGATTGGTGCCCAGTGGGTTTAGTAGTCTGGGAAAGCTTCCTGGTAGGGGGGGATTGATTTTAGATGGAATTTGAAAGGGAGGGAAGAAGAGTAGCTGTGAGAGCAGTCTGGGTAAAGGGATTGAGTGACCTGGAAGAAGGTTTGCTTAGGGTGAGAGACAGAAACTGCCCAGCCTTGTCCAAAAGTGAAGGAAAAAATTAGAGACTATTGGAGAAGCCTACTGGTAGAGATCTGATGCAAAGGTGCAGTCAGTAAGTATTTTTTAAAACAGAAGTAAATGACTTTAATGAGGTAAAATAACACATTAACATTAATTACTATTTAAATCTCTAAAAATTATATCATTTATTTATTTTTGACATTCTTTTCTTTTTATATTTTGAATTCAAAATTTTCTCACTTGCTCTCACCCCGCCTCTCTCCACTGAGAAAGCAAGCAAAATGATATCCATTATATATGTAAAATCATGTAAAACATTTCCAAATAAGCCATATTGCAAAAAAAATAATAATAAAGCAAGAAAGTTGTACTTCAATTTGCACTCAGTTCATCAGTTCTCTCTGTGTGGGTAGATAGCATTTTTCATCATGACTTCTTTGGAATTTTCTTCCATCTTTCTATTGATCAGAGTATCCAAGTCTTTTGCATTTGATTCATTATATTGCCATTACTGTGCACAATAATCTCCCGGTTCTTCTCATTTCACTTTGCCTCAGTTCATATGGGTCTTGCCATGTTTTTTTTTGTTTGTTTGTTTGTTTGGTTTTTGTCGTTTAATTTTTTCCCCTGAAACCACTCCTATTGTTATTTCCCACAGAATAATAGTGCTCACACAATCACATGCCACAACTTTTTCAGTCATTCCCCAATTAATAACTATCCCCTCAATTTCCAATTCTTTGCTACCACAAAAAGAGCTACTAAAATATTTTTGTACATATAGGTCTTTTTCCTTCTTCTTTGATCTCTTTGGGGTACAGAGCTAGTAGTGCTATTGTTGGGTCAAAGGGGTACACCCTGTTTTATAACCCTTTGACCACAGTTTAAAATTGTTCTCTAAAATTATTCAACTAGTTCATAACTCCACCAACAGTTTATTAGTGTACCTATTTTTCCCTCACCTTCTCTAGCATTTGTCATTTCTGATAGGTGTGAGGTGGTACCCCAGAATTGTTTTAGTTTGCGTTTTTCTAATCAATAGTGATTTAGAGCATTTTTCTTATGAAATTATAAGTAGTTTTGATTTCTTCTTCTGAAAGCTGCCTGTTCATATCCTTTGACCATTTATCAATTGAGGAATGGCTCTTATTTTTTTATAAATTTGACTCCGTTTCCTCCATATTTGAGAAATGAGCCTTTATCAGAGAAACTTGCTAAAAAATTTATTACTTCGTAGTTGATTTTAGCAAAATGTAGTTTTCCTGATTATCTTTTTAATTAGGTCTATTTTGGCTTTTGCATTGTCTGAGATCATGGTTACTACCTCTGCCTTTTTACTTCAGTGGATCAATAAGCATTTTTAAAGCATTAATGTGATCATCCTGTGATGGAGAACTCATTACTTCCTTGATGTAGTTGTTTTCATGACTGGGCAGCTCTAATCAGTGAATTTCCTTTACTCTGAGCTGAAATCAGTCTTTCTGTAATTTACTAGCTAACATAATAGCTGATATTTATATAGTACTTTAAGGCTTACAAAATGCTTTACATATAAGCCCTTTGGGCCTCATAGCAATCCTGTGAGGTAGGTATTATTATTATCCCCACTTGACAGATGAGGAAACTGAGGCAGAGGGAGATTAAATGACTTGTCCAGGGTCACACAGTTAGTGTCTGAGTCAGGATTTGAACTCAGATCTTTCTTACTGTAATGCCAGTGCTCTATTCATTGTATCTACCACCTAGTTGATATTTCTACTGTTTGTCCGATTCTCATTTCAGAAAAAAGTCTGATTCCTTTTTTACACAATAGTTACTTCAAATATTTGAAGACAGTGATAACACTCCCTCCTTGTCATCTTTTCTCCAGGCTAAATATTCCTAGTTCCTCCAATCAATACTTTCTTAGAATGGTACCAAATCCGGTCCTAAGCCTGGTCATCCACCTCTGGCCACAGCTTGTCAATGTGCTTTCTAAAATGTGGCATTCCTAACTGAATATGGCACTCTGGAATGTAGTCTGACCAAGACAAAAGACCACAGGACTAGCATGAGCTCTTTTGGCTGCCACGTTACACAGTTGACAAATAGTGAGCCTGAGGTCCACTTGAACCTACAGGTCTTTTTCACTTAAGATGTTTTTTAGATACATCTCCTTTAGCTATCCCTTCTACAATTGATTTTTTGTATCTGAGGGCAGGACTTGACATTTATAGTAAGAACTCCCATTTCTACAGCACCTTTAGGCTCGTGAAGAACTGTCTTCATTATAATGCTGTGAGTTGGGTAGGTTAAGTATTATCACTTCACAGAGGAGGAAGCGATGTCTCAGAGAAAAGGGGCTTGTTGTGGTCACCTAATTAGTACGTGTCTTCAGGCTCAATATTCTTTCTACAGCATCCTGTTCCTTTCTTTCTTTTTTTCTTGCCATCTGGTTAACTCCAGCTTGCCTTTCCAATCTGTTGAGATCTTTTTGGAGGGTGAATCTCTCATCCATGAATGAGTAATCCTGCTTCTAACTTTGTAGATGTACCTATAATGGTTCAGAAAGGCAGTCAAATTGCGCCCTATGTGAAATGTGGGTGTCAGTGCCAAAGGAGGCAATGACTTGGATTATTCTGAGGTGCTGGGCTCAACCAGCAACAGTCAACGCCTTTCCGCAGAGAATTTGGACTCCATTTTCTAGATAACTTCTTCCCAACAGGCAGCTCCTTCAACACACTTTCAGTCATCCAGTATTTAGTAGGAGAGGGCACAAAGAAACTTAAATAAAGACCCACTGTTTGAGGACACCTCTATTCAGCTCCAGCTCCTCCTCTGATGCCTCACTGGGGCCTGGGGGTGAGCCTGGGCTCTAGAAGGTTCTGCTTGCTGAGCACAAAATTTGCCAGATCTGAGTAAGCCTTGAGAACGTGGGGATCGATTATGTGGGTATTATCTGAGGATCATATTAACTAATGCTCATTATACCCGGGTTGGCCACCAGAGGAGAGATTTCTTGGGAAGAGTTTCAGTAGATGGAGTACCTTCCAAGAAAACGCCTAGAGGTGAGAAAGGACAGAACAAGGGATGGAGGACTGCCCAGAGTAATTGAAAACATAGATTCTTTGAAGAAAAGTGATATGAGAAAGGAAAGCTGGCACCAGATTGTGGAGGGCCTTGAATGCCAGGATCAACAGTTATACTTGAATCAATGGGCAGTAGGATATGAGAGGGAAAAGGATGAAGGTTTTAATGGATCAGTGCTGTAAGAAGATTACTCAGTCAGCACATGCAGGACGGATTGATGAGACCAATTAGGTTGTTATGATTCCCCAGGCGGCTTGATGAGGTGATGGTTGGGCTCAAGTATGTGAAGGCCTGTCCTGTGGAAGAGGACTTAGATTTGTTCTTCTGGGTCCCAGAATGCAGGACTAAAAGCAAAAATGGGGGGGGGGGATTGTAGAGAGGCAGGTTTAGGCTTGAAAGAAAGAGAATCATTCTAACAATTAGAGCTGGCCCAACGTGGAATGGGCTGCTTCTGGAGGGAGTGAGAGAGTGAGTTCCCCTCTTGTGGAGGTCTTCAGGCAAGGGTTGGATGGACCACCCAGTAGGGATGTTGCAGACTGGATTATTATATCATTAAGGGTTGGACCCAATGGCTTCTGAGGTTTCTACAAACCCTGGGATTCTCTAAGGGCCTGAACTAGGGTGACATGTGTGGATGTGAGTGCAAGGAGCTAGGAGAGATTCTTAGAAGTGAAGTTGGGAGATAGCACCCTTTGGCGCTCAATGGGAAAGAAATCAAAAGTCTATTCAGTTGAGAATGGAAGTAAATCCACCAATTAGTCAACAAACCCTTTCCTGAGTCAGCCATGATTGAGGGGGGAGGAGAGGAAGAGGAGGACACCAGATCCCTGCCCTGGAAGAGCTCGTGGTAAATTAGGGGCAAGGAGGCCTCAGTGTGGATCTCACCAGCAAAAGAACCAGAGTGTGGGCCATGGATGGCAAGTTCTGTAGGAGCTCAGAAAAGGGAAAGTCTCCGTGTGTTAGGCTGGTCAAGGAAGGAAGGACGTTCCCTTGGGACACAGGGATATGGGCCTTGCCCAGCAGTAGTGGTTCCAGCCTATCTGCCTGCTTTTTCATCCTCCTCCAGTCCAGTGCCCCCAGGTGCCCTGTTGTATTGTCTGCTCTTCTATATTATCTGCATCCTCAGTTTCTCAGAGTCTCTGGGGGCGTCCCTTCTCTCTTGTTCAGGCATTGTCTATCTCCCCATCTCTCTCTCCAATATTGCTTGTGCTCTCTCTCACCATCCCCTCTTCCCTAACTCTCTCCCTCTCCCCCTTTCTCATCTCTTTTTAATCTCTGGGCATCTCTCCTCTTATTGTCTCCTAGGTTCAGACCAATTCTCCAACCATATCTCTCCCTTTTTCTTTCTTCCTCTCCCTATCTCCCCATCCTTTCAGTCTCTGGAAATCTCTCCCCCTCATCTCTCTCTTTTCTTTCCCTTTGTGGATATCTACTTCTCCTTTATCCCAGTATCCATTGTCTGTCAGGCTCTGGACATGTCTCTTTCCACCTAGCTCCCTTATCCATCTCAGGCTCTGGCCATCTCTCCCCAACCTGTTATCTCTCCTGTTTCTCATTTTGTGTGACTGTGTCTTCTTATCTCTCCTTAGCATCTTGGGCTTTAGGCACCTTTCCACTTCTTCCTTTGCCCCACACCCATTTTCAGTCTATCTTTACTCTGTCTCTAACTGTGTGGGTCTCTCCCTTATCTCTTTCCTGTCTCTGGGCATCTCTCTCCTCATCATCTCTCTCCCTCCCTCCCTCCCTCTGTGCTTCACCCCTTCCCACCCCACGATCTCTCAGGATCTGAAAACGCTCAGCACCCACCTCTCCCTCTGTCCCTTCTCCACTTCGCAGCTATTCACCTTCCCTTTCAGTGTCTGAGTGTCTCCAACATAGCTTTCCCAGATCTCACTCTGTACGTGCCAATCTTTCCTGGAACCGAAGTTACAGGAATTTCTCCCCATCTTTCTCTGCCTCCCTTCCCCACTGCCTTCAATCAACGATTTCTCTCTCCTCCTTATCTCTCTCCTCTCAGGCTCAGGACGTCTCTCACCACCCATCTTTATATCCCCAAACTTTCCACCACTGTCCGTCTTACTCTGGAGCCTTTGGGCTTTGAGGATATCTTCTCTCCTCCCCCCCCCTCACTAGGGGTCTTCCCCATCCTGTTAGAGACTCCAGGTGTTTCTCACACTGTCCATTCCCCCAGGGCCTCCCCTCCCTGCTTCAGTCAGTAGGCATTTCTCCTGTTTTTCATTCTGTATGTGTCAGATTCCTGACACTGTGGATGAGTCTGCTTGAACGCAGTAACTCCCCAAATACCATCATCAGCTGAGTTTAGCACTAATGATTCACAAAGCCACTAGCAACACACACAGATAATCACAGACCATTAGAGCTGGAAGGACCCACAGAATCATCCAGTCCAACCCTCTTTATTTTACAGAGCAGGAAACTGAGGACCAGAGTGGGGAAGGTCACACACAGCATATTCCTTATCTTTTTTCTTGTCTCAGCTGAAAAATGGGGATAATAATAGCACCTACTTCCCAGGATTGTTATGAGGATAAAATGAGATGTTTGTAAAGCATTTAGTACACATAGTAGGCCCTTAATAAATCTTTCCTTCCTTCCTTCCTCTTTTTTTCTCCCTCCCTCCCTTTCTTTCTTCCCTTCTCTTTTCCTTCCTTCCTTTCACTTTCCCTTCCTTCCTTTCCTTCCTTTCCTTTCCTTCCTTTCCTAGTTTCCTTCCTTCCTTCTTTCCTTTCCTTTCCTTTCCTTTCCTTTCCTTAGTTTCCTTCCTTCTTTCCTTTCCTTTCCTTTCCTTTCCTTTCCTTTCCTTTCCTTTCCT
>NW_020954598.1:27423873-27461542 GCF_900497805.2 Vombatus ursinus | reverse complement strand
TTTCCTTTCCTTTCCTTTCCTTTCCTTTCCTTTCCTTTCCTTTCCTTCCATCTCTTAGGTTCTGGGGATTTCTCTCAACCACCTGTCTTCTTCCCCTCAATTCTGACTTTACTGCTTCCCCCAATCCCCATCACACCCCTCCTGAGAATATTTCCCTCCTCCTTTCTCCATTCTCAGTTTTGGGGTGTCACTCCCCTGTCCCTCATTTTGTTTGTGTCTCTCCCCATCATTTCTCCCAGGTTTGTCAGTTTCTGGGCATTTCCATTGCTCCTGCTTCCCTCTGTGTGTCTTATTCTTGGGGTCTGTCTCTTAACTACTTGTTCTTTCTTCTCTTTTCCTCCTCCTTCCCCTATGCTCTCCCCTGCCCCCTGCAGAGCCCACTGTACCCTTCAAGAAGAAGCTGCAAGACCTGGAGGTCCGGGAGAAGGAGGCCGCCATATTCCAGTGCGAGGTGCCCCTGCCTGCCACGGAGGCCTCTTGGTATAAGGAGGAAACCAGACTGCGGCAAAGCAAAAAGTACAACATTGAGGAGGAGGGCACGTGGCGCCGGCTGACGGTGCAGAACGTCACCACGGATGACGATGCCGTCTACATCTGTGAGATGAAGGAAGGCAGCAGGACCATTGCGGAGCTGTCTGTCCAAGGCAGGTCCACATGGGCTGGGGCAGGGGTTGGGGCCGTACCGGGGGCTCCTTGGGCTCATTGGCTGTTTGGGGCCTCCAAGAAAGTGGGCAGCAGGTTTATAATGTCCCTCCCTCTCCTCTGATCCCTGCTTGCTCTGTCCAGGCAACATCACCAAAAAGCTCCCGAGGAAGACCATGGTACTGACTGGGGACATGGCCATCTTCTGTGTGGAGCTGGCAGACCCAGCTGATCCCATCCGATGGCTGAGGAACCAGGAGGAGGTCAAGGCTGGGGACCGCATGACCATCACTTCCACAGGCACCTGCCACACACTGACCATCAAACAGTGCTGCCAGGAGGATGCTGGGGAGATTGCCTTCCTGGCTGGCCAGTGTAGGACCTCGACCCAGTTCATTGTGTCCGGTGAGGCCTGGAGCTGGGACCTCAGATAGGTGTGGGGGGGAGGGGGGGAGTAGAATCCAGGCATGTTAGATTTTTTTCTGGACACTGATTCCAGAAGCCTGCTATGGCAGAAAGAGTTCTGGCTTTGGAGAAGGAAAGACTGGGTTCAAATAAAATTCTGGCTCTGCCACTTGCTACCTGGGAGACCCTGGGTGAGTGACTCAGCTTCAGTTTCCACATCTGAAAAGTGAGGGGTTCGGACTCAGTGGAGTTTAAGGTCGTCTCCAGCCCTTGATGGCTGAATGACATGTTGGAAGAACACTGGCTTTGGAGCAAAAGACTTGGGTTCAAATCCTGCCTTCCACTACCCTCCTTGTGCCTCAGTTTCCTTATCTGTAAAATGAGGAGGTTGGGCTAGATGTCCCTTCCAGTTCTAAACCTGTAGTCCTCACCATCTGGTCCCAGGTCCTATGATCCTATAACCCCCACCATTTATCTTTCCCTCTCTTTCCCGGGACAGACGTGATCAGTCCCACACACGGACGACCTGGCCTGGCCACCTGACACACTGCCTGGTGTGATGTGGGGCCTCCATCCCTAATCCTAAACACCCCTATTACAAAGAGGTAAACAAAGAGTTTACCTCCCGGCGGCCTGGTGAAGGAGACAGTCTCCTGGGCTGTTAGCCTCATTTTACAGATATGCAAACAAACTCAGAGAATGACTCAGTCAGAGGCACATAGCTAGTGAGCCTCAGATCTGGGATTTAAACCTAGCTCTTCTGATGACAAGCACTGTGTTATTCCTACTATACTGTGTTACCTCTCTAGATCTCTATACTGGCTTCTCATGGTCCTTGATGCCACTGTTCTGGCTTTGGGTCATGGCACTGGCCTCTCCATGTTCCCTTTGGGAAGGAGCATATATTAAACTCATTCACACTAAAATGTTAGGGACTGCTCAGTCGGGCAGCATGAGAGTACCGGGAGGGTAGCTCAGGTTAGTGGGAAAGGCACAGATGTGGTAGTAAGGATACCTGGGTTCTAATCTCAATTCTGCCACTCTTATAACCTTGGGCTCTTCTCTGGGCCTCAACCTTCTTTGTCTGTAAAAGGAGGAAAGCCTGTCATATAGAAGGAAGGTTTGTCATATAGAAGAGGAAGCAGATTCATTCTGTGTGGTCCCGGAGGACAGAACTGGGGCCAGTGAGTGGACATTATAGAGAGAAGGATTTGGGGCTGATAGAAGAACTTTTCGAATTGTGAGATCAGTCCCACAGTGGAATGGCTAGCTGTCTTAGGAGGTAGTGAATTCCCTATCCATGGAGGTATTCAAGCACAAACTGGAGGCCCCTTGGGGAAGCTATAGAGAAGATTCTTGCTCAGGGGTGGTTTGGACCTAGTGATTGGTGGTTGGACCTCCAACTCCGAGATTCTTAGACTCCTAACTTCTTTGTATTCCATCACAAAAACATCCCACGGGAATTCCCAAGCTGTAAGCATGGCCCCCTTGTCTTGGTCTCTGGAGCTGGGTGCGGGAGGTGGTGGGCGGGGGGCTTCCCAGAAGTGACTTCCCTTGACACACTCACCTTTCTTCCCCATGTGTTTGTGTGTGGGTGCTCTTCCCTCCAGCCCCCAGGAAGCCTCCTCCGCAAGCCCCCTCCGAGCCCTTGGTGAAGGCCAAAACGGACAGCTCTGTGACTCTTGGGTGGTCCCCGCCACAGCTAGACCGGCCCATTGCCATTGACGGCTATCTGGTGGAGAAGAGGAAACTGGGCAGCCAGAAGTGGACCCGGTGCCATGAGGCAGAGAGAGTCTCCACGCTCGAGGTGACTGTGAGCGGCCTGCTTGAAGCAGCAGATTATCAGTTCCGAGTGGCCGCCGTCAACAGCTTTGGCCTGGGCCCCTACCTCGAGTTTCCAGGGACCATCCACCTGGGTAAGGGAGTGTGGCGGCCCTTGGTGAATGGGGAGCCATGAGGGGAAGGTGGGGGGAGGCTGAGGACAGAGCAGGGGAGCAGAAAGAGCACTGAGCTTGGAGTCAAAAAACCTGGTCTGAAATTCTGGCTCTGTGACTCTGGGCAAGTCACTTCATGGCTGTGAGGCTCGGTTTCTTCCTCTGTAAAATGGGGATAATAATCCCTAGCCTGCCTGCCTCACAGGATTGTCATGCCTTGTAAGCCTTAAGGAGGCTTAGAAATGGGAGTTTAGACTATCCCTATGTTTTTGTTCCTTTCTTGGCTTCTGCTTCTCCCCAGCCCCAGTGACGTCATACCCAGGGCCTCAAGGCCCCACAAGTTCTTCCCACTCACTCCCTTGGCATCCTGGAAATCTGCCAGGTACCCTGGGCACAGGCAGCCCTACCCTCTCTATGAGGTGAGACAGGAGGACAAGGGTGTCCTTCTCCAACAGGGAAGCCAGAGTCTGGCTGAGAAGGAATGGAGACTGTGCCTAGACACCCCAGAAGGGGATGGACAGGAGGGCCCCGAAGGAGTTTCCTAAAGCTTGGTCACTGGTTCCCCTTGGGTCTGTAAGAAGGGACTTGGGGGCCTAGTCCCAGGATGCATTTCTTCTAGCACAAGGCTCTTTGGGCAACTTGTTTTCTTGAGAGGTGTTAGAGGCTGGGGGACAGAACTGGGCTTCAGAAAGGTATGGAGAAGGGAAGAATTAGGAGGGCATGTGACTGCCATCTTCAAATATTTGAAAATCTATCATATTGAAAAATTGGAACTGGAGTCTGGAAGATCCAGCTTCCAACACTTACTAGTTGTGTGACCCTGGGCAAGTCACTTAGCCTCTGTTTGCCTTAGTTTCCTCAACTGTAAAATGGGGATAATAATAGTACCTGTCTCCCAGTTTTGTTGTAAGGATTAAATGAGATAATATGTGTAAAGCAGTTAGCATAGTGCCTGGCATATGGTAGTCACTAAATGAGTGCTAGCTATCTTTATTTTGTACATAAGGAAAACTTGTTAACCATTAGAACTGTCTAAAAGTGGAATCAGCCTCCCCAGGAGGTAGTGAGTTCCTCATCATTGTAGGTCTTCAAACAAGTGCTGTACAGCCCCTCACCAGGGATGTTATAGAAGGTATTCTGGCTCTTTGGTTGGCCCCAGGGTCCCTCCTTTCTTTACAATGATAGGATTCTCAGAATTGCTCAGGGCAACTCTCCGATGTTCTATGAGAGAAGTTCTGTTTGTGATGGAAGAGGGAAGATCTCAGGGCCCTTCCTGCCCTGGGACACCACTTGGAGGGCGTCTTTAGCCTTCTTGGGTCCATTACAGAGCTGGCATATTTTAGATCGAGGGTTCTTAGCCTTTTTTGTGTCCTGGACCCCCTTAATAGTCCAATGAACCCTATGGATGCCTTCTCAGAATTCTGTTTTGTCACCTATATTCATAATGGAAGGAAACGCTAAAAATTCAGTTAGGGGTTAGTAATTAAGTAACAGAGATGTAATTTTTCCCCATCCAAGTTCACAGGCCCCCTGAATTCTATTCATGGACTCCTTGAGGGGTAGTGGCGGCTTGGATCCAGGTTTTGAAGGTGTGGAAGGACATAAATTAGCTGAGATTGGGTGGGGAGACCTGGTGGATGTTGGGCGAGTCTTACTCACTGAGGACCATTAGTTCTCTGCTTTCCCCTTGTCACCCTTTTGTCCAGAGGACCCCAGATTTGGGCTTCTCCCCAGGATTGACCTAAGATCCCTTTCATTTCCCCGCAGAACCCCAACTGGCTGTAAAGACACCCCTGCGGGCTGTTGAGGCAGTAGCTGGTGGTGAGGTGACTTTCACTGTGGACCTCACCGTGGCTTCCTCTGGAGAGTGGTTCTTGGATGGACGGGCCCTGCCGGTCAGCGACATATACGTGATTCGTTGCAAAGGCACCCAACACTCCCTGACCATCAGCCCGGTCCCCGCCAGCCTGGATGGTGCCCAGCTCAAATTTGTGGCCAATGGCATAGAAAGCAGTATCCGGATGGAGGTCAAAGGTAGGCCTTCAACCTCCTTCCCAACATACAGACATACCTGGTTTCAGGGAGATCTGCTAGCTAGGGGCTGTGGGTCCCTTTTCCTGAGCCCCTACTGGGGCCTAAATCCATTCAAAAGTATTTAAGTGCTAACTATGTGCAGAATACTGCTCTGGATGACCAAGGACGTACAAAGAATAGTGAAAAGGGCCCTGGATTTGGAATCAGAGGTGCCTGGTTTTAATCTTCACTCTCCTGATTTACCAGCTGTGTGACCTTGGGCAAATCACTTAAACTTTCTGAGGCTCCGTTTTCTCATCTGTAAAATGGGGGTAAAAGCACTTTATTCCACAGATCATTCTGAAGAATGCATTTTATTAATCTTAAAACACTATATAAGTGTAAATTATCACTAGATGTACGTGGAAGACATTACTGATATAAAGTTGACAAGACTGGATTTGGGGCATGAGGGAAAGGAAAGGGTGAAAGATATCTCACATGCACAGTTGTAATGCTTATCAAATGTGCAGATGACCAAAAGCTGGCTTCAGGCCACATCTAATAGATTAAATTTAATTGGGAGAAGTGTCTTAGACTTTGGCTCAAAAAGCTGACTTCACAAGTATAAACGAGGGAGTTATAGCTAGACAACAATTTGTCTCAAATCCTCCCTCCTTCCTTCCTTTCTCCCTCTTTTCCTTCCTCCTCTTCCTCCTTTCTTTCCCTCTCTCCCTTCCTTCCTCCTTTCTTTCTTCTCTTCCCTCCCCCTTCCTGTTCCCCCCTCCCCTTCCTTCCCCTCCCTTCCCCCTTTCTCCCCCCTTCCCTTCCCTACCTCCCCGACCCCTCTGCCCCCCCTCCTTGCTCTGCTCCTCTGTTGTCTCTCCCCCCTGGCCGGCCCTCTCTCTCTCCCTCCCTCTCCCTCTCTCTCTGTCTGCCTGGTGGCTCTCCCAGCTGCCCGCGTGCGCATCACCAACAAGTCGGCGGCCGCGGTGCAGAAGATCTCGGCCCGCCTGCACGAGGAGGCCCAGCTCTTGGCCGAGCTCTCAGACCAGGCTGCGGCCGTGACGTGGCTGAAGGATGGCCGGGCCCTGCCCAGCGGGCCCAAGTATGAGCTCCAGGCCACGGAGCAGCGGCGGGTGCTGCGGGTGCGCGATGTGGCCAGGGATGACGCGGGCCTCTATGAGTGTCTCAGTCCCGGTGACCGCATTGCCTACCAGCTCTCTGTGCAAGGTGCGCGCGGGGCTGGGGTGGGAGCGGGGAGTGGGGACGGCTTCCCCCCCCCACGCCAGAAGGGCCTCCTAGCCCCAAGAGTGTCCTCTGAGATGTGACCTCCACCCCGTACCCCTGCCCTGAGCCTGCCCCAAACTGACCCTCCCCACCTGCAAGAAACCTACCTTTCGAAGCAGACTCACAGTGTTTGTGGTGTGAGAGACATAGCTCTGAACTTGGAGTCGGGAGCCTTGGGTTCGAATCCCAGCTGGGAGACTCCTAGTAGCTGAGTGAGTCTTAGGCAAGTTACTCAATCTCTCTGAACCTCAGTTTCCTCCTCTGTAAAATTCGATTAATAATCCTATCTACCTACCTCATGGCTTTTATGGGGAGGACTTTATAATAGCTAACATTTATATAGCATTTATTATGTAACAAGCATTTACAATTATTATCTCATCTGATCCTCACCACAACCATGGGAAGTAGGTGCTGTTATTATCTCCATTTTTACAAATGAGGAAACTGAGGCAGAGGTTGTTTTTTAGGCGACTTGCCCAGGGTCAGTGGAATAGGTAAGTGGCTAAGGCCAGATTTGAACCTTGGTCTTTCTAACTCCAGACCTGGCTGCTCAGAGATTTATTAGGGTCAAAGAAAAAACACCACAGCCTGCATTTGGGGCACAAGCCTAATCAGAAGCAATTTTATTAACTAAAATGATTTTTATTTAGAGAGAGATGTCCAAACTGACAGTTTCCTCTTGTCCTCAGGCATCTCTTGAATAAAAATACAATTCGTTTTGAAGTCATATTTTATAGGATTCTTTAAGAAAGAAAATTTCACAATTGAGTTTGAGCGATAATTCAGAGTTCTGGAGAACAGCTTCACTAAACAGAATAGTCTCTTATAATGTCCAGGCATCCTAGAGAATCATTTTCTAAACTATTCATTCAGGTCCACAGGGGAAGGCAGACAATAACTTTAACTAGACTAAGGTATTTCCCTATCTAAGTCTGGTTTCCCTCTTAATCCATTTTCTGGAACTCTAGCCTTTGTTCCTAATCTTTTGCAGAGATTTCTGAAAGAAGAGGGTTAAGCTTAATGGGGGCAGAGAGGTGGGGGAGGGGTATAGAGGATTTATTGAAAGGTATTATTTCCCAGAAGAGTTGGACACAACTGAACAATAATTATTTTCAGGAAGTTTAGTTAAGTACTGATAAGATTTCCTTCATCTAGGTAAATCTGGAATGGATTTTAGACTGGAAAAAGAATTCTTTCTCAATATTTTTGTTAAGAGAGGCCTTACTATGTTTACACAAGAAAAAGTAACTGAAAAGGCATGTTATGACATTTTATTCAAATGTAAATAGTTGTAAAGCAAATTTAAGTGTATGGATAATACTAATTAATAATTAATAAAATAAGAAGAAAAGACCTGGGATTTTTGTTGACTATCAGGCAGTAATGTGATCCAGCTGCTAAAAATGTGATTGAGATCTGAGGCTACTGTGAGAGAAGCATCATGTCCAGAGCAGGGAAGGGTCTGATCACAACTGAAGCACCACATTTGGAACTGGGAGCCACATTTTCAGAAGGACATTGACAGAGCCAAACATGTCCAGAGAAGGGCAGCCAGAATAGCAAAGGGATCTTAGGCCATGTCATCTGAGGTTTGGTTAAAGAAGCAAGGGATGTTTAGCCTAGGGAAAAAAAGACTTCAATGGGACATGACTGGTGCCTTTAGGCAGTTGAAGGGTTTATCTTGGGGAAGAGAGATTAGATTGTTCTGCTTGGTTCTACAGAACCAGGAGCAGTGGGGATAAGGTATAAAGGCAAATTTCCAACTTAATATAGGGGAAAACCTTTTAATAGTTGTTCCATGATACAATGGACTCCCTTATAAGGAAATGAGCTCCCTGTTACTGCAGATATTGAAGGACAGGAGATTCCTGCATTGGGCAAGAGGTTGGGCTGATTGACTTCTAATATTGATAAACACTTGAAAGCAAGATTTTGGGCAATAGAGATAAATGAGAAATGCCTCTAAACAGTGAGGCCAGCATCTGTGGTGACTAATGGTATTTCAATTATGACTCCCTCATCTCTCCTCCTGCCCGTACTCCTCAGCCCTTCCCCTAATATTTATCTAATTTCAGTTTCTCAGGACATTTACCTTGTTGACCATATGGTTTCAGATCTTGTCCATTTCCTACACAAAGATGTGGCAGGAGGATACGTGGAAGCTGTGTTGGGGGGCCAGGCCCAGTTTGAGTGTGAGACATCAGAGGCCCATGTGATGGTGCGTTGGTATAAGGATGGCACTGAAATCGGTCGTTCCCAGCGCCTCTCCCAAGAAGACAAGGGAACAAAGCACCGGCTGGTGGTAGGCATGGTCACCAGACAGGATGAGGGCACGTATGCCTGCAGAATTGGTGAAGACATACTGGAATTCAAGCTCAAGGTATCTGGTGAGTGGTGGGAAAGCAGGAAGGAATCTGGGTGGGAGAGCAGCCCCCTGAGTATGGCAAGTGGTTATTATAATAGTGCATTAGGAGTTGGCTCATTGGAAGGAGCCCCATTGTCTCTGGTCTTCCTTTCCCATCTTTCTCAGTCCTTTCTATCTTCTCCAGTTTTCTGCCAATGCTTTCCTCTATTTCTCCTACTCTTTTTCTGTTCTCCTTTCCCCTTTCCTTTCTAGAAGTTCTTGTTCATAGATTCTTATCCTTTAGTGGACTCCATTCTAAGTGCTCATCGTCACCACCATTTTCACCACCATCACCGTCATCATTACTACCATCACCATCACCACCATCACCATCACCACCATCATCATCATCATCACCATCACCACTATCAATGTCACTACCACTACTACCACCATTAGCATCAGCATCTAGAAGTCTTTTTAATCTTGTAAATGTATGTGGCATTAGTGTAGTAAAGACTGCCAAACACATAGCCTACCTTTATCCTAGAGGGACTCCAAATTTGGGATAGACAGACTGATTTGGATATGCTGGGGATCATGGAGTTTGCACAATCACTTAATTTTAAAAGCTCAGCGCTCAAGACTATTTTATCTCAGATACACTTTTTCTTTTCTTCACTTTTTGGTGAGGCAGTCGGGGTTAAGTGACTTGCCCAGGGTCACACAGCTAGTAAGTGTCAAGTGTCTGTGGCTGGATTTGAACTCAGGTCCTCCTGACTCCAAGGTCGGAGCTCTATCCACTTCGCCACCTAGCTGCCCCTTTCAGATACACTTTTGCCACCACTAGGGTATACTGCTGTCATGGGACCAATAATGACTCAGTTATGAAATTATCATCCTACCAACCTCGGCTACATCATAGTCAACTCAGAGAGAGAGAGAGACACTTAGCACGCTTTTCTGATCAATTATGTTTTTAAAATAAGAATAAAAAAACCTTGTCCTTATTAATGTAAGAGAAGGTTAACCTGGGGGACTCCTGATCAATAAACTGCTGTTTTAATATAGCAGGGTAGTTATGAGGGGAACCTCTGATGATTTACATGCTCCATTCTTCTTGAGGAGACTACAGAGTTTGGACCTTTGTCAGAAAAGGGCACCTCCCATGGAACCGGACTTGTGGTCTGTCTGCCTCTTTGTTGAAGGACAGAAGCCTAGTTAAAATGAAACTGCAGCTCCTGACCGGTCCCTTGAAGTCCCTTCATTGTGATGTTTCTGTTGAAGAATTGGTCAATATGAAGCATGAGGGTGAACTTTCAATTGAGCTGTAAAAACAGGATCAGTCTCTTTTTTGAGTCTGTTACTTTTGAGATTCTTTGCCAGGGCATTCTGTTCCTTGGACTTCCAACAAGGTGAGGAGGGGATTACAGTTTGTGTCTTTCAGCAAGGAGTTGGAGCCTCACGTCTCGCTCCAAAAGAGGTGCCTCTTTCTGACAAAGGTATCCATCCTGAAACCTCTCATCAAGAAGAATGGGGCATGTAATTGATCCGAGGTTCCCTTAATCACCACCCTGATACATTAAAACAGCAAAGTCTAACAACATTACAGAAAATATAATTTAAAAAAACATTCCCATGGAGCAAGATTTAAAGAAATCAAATTCAAATTGATAAAGTCACGATTCAATTGTTTTTTTTTTCCCCACTGTTCTTTAAACAGAACAGCTTACTTTTACCCTGATTCTCCTCCTCCTCCCTATTCCTCCAGGTTTCAGTAAAATGTTTCTTTCTACTTCAGCCAAAATGCTGACTATCCTGGGTTTTAGAGTTAGAATGCTTCTAAACTATTTTTCCTGGCTACCATGATGTAACAACTCAGATAAATAGACCTGTTGTCATTCCACAAGAATTGCAGATAGGAGCCACAAGAATTCAAAGGCAGTTAGATAGCTCAGTGGAGAGGGTGCTGGGAGCTAGTCAGGTAGATCCAAGTTAAAATCCACCCTCAGACACTTACTAGCTAGCTGTGTGACCCTGAGCAAATCATTTTACCTCTGCCTGCCTCAGTTTTCCTCATCTCTATAATGGGGATAATATACCCCCAGGGTTTTTGTGAGGATCAAACGAGATAATACTTGTAAAGTGCTTTGCAAACCTTAAAGCTCTATACAGATTTTTAGCTATTGTTATACAACTAATTAATAAGCTAGTCTTGTGATTACTCTTGTAATTTCTGTAGGCTCTCCTATTCTGCCTTCTCCCGTGCTTCTTTCTCCACAAATGACTGAATCTGAAGTTTATAGTCATATCCTGTCTTCTGTGTTAGCTTTCTATGAGACAAGATTCTCTGCCAGATGACTTTCTTCCCAATCAGGAGAAGGGCAGTAATTTTACTTACTTAAAGGAAGGAGAAATCTTCCCATTTCCCAGATAGCTGCCATCTATGGTGTTTCATGATTAATGGGAATACAATGGGCCTCCTTAACAAGGAGTCACCTGTCTCCCACACAGAATTTGGAGAATTTTAGAAGCTTGAACTTTGATCCAAAACTGCTTTTTAGAAAAAAAAAATCAAATAGAAACCAAACCAAATATAAAACTTGAACAGAATCTTTAAACTCATAGAAAGGGCTTTTAAACATGGGACAGCACTTCACTGAAGGCAACGTTGACAGATCTCCCAGGCCCCCAGAGTGGGCCACCAGGGCCCCTGGTTCCTAATTCCGTGGCCCTCCAGCCCCAAGCCTGCGGCTTCCAGCTCACCCACCTTCTCTATGGTCAGTTCTGCTTTTTGGTCCATCCCACCTGTTACTCTGTGTCACCAAAAATCTTTTCCCAGGACAGCTGAGAAGGCTCTGGAGGGAATCAGAAAAGAGAAACCATTAGAAACACGATCCCATCAGCTGACTGACCTGTCACCTTGGAGCCAGGCTTGGGGGTGGATTGGAAGGTTGGGAGGGTAGGGTTGAAATAGAAAGAACCTGGCAGGACTGTTACTTTAAGGCAAGCAGAGAGCAGCTGTTTTCAGTCTCCATGGGAGATTCAACAAGAGGGAAAAGGGCTTAGGATACAGCATAAAGGACTTCAGTTAAACTTGAGAAAGAACTTCCTGGCAGAAGAGATTTTTAAGGAAAAGGGGAGGTGACTGAAGAGGGCTTTCACTGGAGATGAAGTAGACCACCAGCTTCCTCATCCTCAATCAGAATATGGTGATTGATTAAATATATTCTTATTGACGTAGAGGCAAGAGGATAAGCTAGGTGACATTAGGAGGTTCCTTCTGGCCAGAGAATCTAGTAGCGGTGATGGTGGCACAGAATGACCCCTTTAAAAGAAAACTCAGTTCTCTTGCCCTATGTGGCTCAGGAGGAGGACTGTTGTAAAGGTGTCTTCAATTAAATTTGATCCACTTCATTTCTGTCCAGTTCAATTTGACACAGAATAAACGTTTATGTGAAGAGCACTGTGATACATTTCAGGTGAGCAGAAGGTGGTGACAGAGGCATACAGAAATGAAAAATCAAGTAATCCCTGACCTGAGGAGTTTGCAGTCTAAGGTGGGGTAGGGATATGACATATATAAAAGTAAGGAGGGTTTGATAGAAGGTAGACTGGGAAAGGCACAGAGAAACTGGCAGAATCAGCATACCAAAAGATCTCAACAGGCTGGAATGATGACCCGAATCTGATGAAATGAAAAACGGCTGGGAAAAATGTGAAGTTCTTCATCCGGGTTCCAAAAGTCACTTGCAGCAGTACAGAATGAGGGAAATATGGCTAGAAAGTAGTTCAAATGAAAAAGACTTGGGTGTCTGAGTGGCCAGCAAGCCTGATGTGATATGATATGATATGATATCAGATGGCATGACGTAATATAATATAACATAACAATATAATGCAATATAATGTAATATGATTTAATATGATTTAACATAATAAAACAACATAATATAACATAACATGACATAACATAAGCTCAATACTCAAGTGAGGACGAGACATCAGCCAAATAGCAAATGCAAGCTTAGGCTGTATTAACAGAAGGTCGTGGGGTCATAGATTTAGAATGGGGAGGAATCTTCTAGTCATTTACTCCAACAGTCTCATTTTACAGATGGGGAAACTGAGGCCCAGAGAGTTTCAGTGACTCGCCCAAGAAAAGTCATGTCTGGAATGGAATGGAATAAACATTTATAGAGCTCCTACTATGTGCCAGGCACTGTGCTAAGTGCGTTTACAAATATTATCTCGTTCAATCCTCACAACAACCCTGTAAGGAGCTGTTATTATCCCCACTTTAAAGTTGAGGAAACTGAGGCAGAGGTTAAGTGACTTGCCCAGGGACACACAACTAGTAAATGTCTGAGGTCACATTTGAACTTAGGTTTACTTGATTCTAGGTCCAAAGTTCTATCCTCTGGCACTGAATTGGAATTTGAACCCAGGTCTTCTCACTCCAAATCTGTGGGATTTAGTGCCTCCTGCTGCCTCCCATTCTCAAAGCACAGAGTGCCAGGTTATAGTGATTTAAGTTGAATTACCTTTTTTCTAATAAGCACACATCTGGAGGATTGTGTTTAGTTCTAGGTACCGTATTTTATTTTATTTTATCTTATTTTGAATGAATGAAAAAGCATTTATTAAGCACTTACTGTGTACTAAGTTCTGTACAAAGTGCTAGGATACAAACAGAAAAAAGCGAGACAGCCCTGACCTTCAAGACACATAAAAGAAAGCTCAGCTGCAGAGCAGATAGGAAGTCCTGGAAGTCTTAAGGGTGCAGTGGTAGGGTGGATAATGATGATGATGATGATGATAGCTAGCATTTTTATAGCACCTACTATGTGCTAGGCACTTCACAAATATCTCACTTGATCCTCACAACAATCTCAGGGGTAGGTACTTTTATTACCTTCATTTTACAGTTGAGGAAACTGAAGCAAACCGAACTTAAGAGATTTACCCAGGGTTGCACACCTAGTAAGTGTCTGAGGCAGGATTTGAACTCAGGTCTTTTGAACTCCAGGCCCAACTCTCTATCCACTGCACCTTCTAGCTCAATAGCAAGCCTCAGAAGGTACCACATTTTGCAAAGGACAAGTAACAAGGTGGAACAGGTCCATAGGAAAGGATGAGATGCCATGCTAAATTCATTTCAGTTTAACAAGAATATATTAAATGCCTACTATGTGCAAGGCAGAGATAAAAGGAGTAAATGAAAAATTCTCTGCCTTCAAGGAGCTGGCATTCTGTTTACAACATTTAAAGAGCTAAATAAATAAACTATAATTTGAGGAATAGCCCATCCAAGAGAAATGGATTAAAATTTAATCTTTATAATTTAATCATCAAATGATTTCCACAGTCCTCTTCCAGCAGATGTAAGGGGCTCATTCACCTTTTCATGTCTGATTTCTATATTTTGTTGTTGTGTCCCTAAACACATCTAGCTGTGGCTTAGAGGTTCAGGCTGTTGTTCCTTGGCCCCATACCCGCAGCCTAGGTGCTTGGAATGTTCTTAGAGAGGAGGGAACTGGACAAGAGCATATGAATATTGGCAGATGGCCAGTGCCTTCTTGGTTTCTCCTTGTTCCTCCAGGAAGACAACTCCATTCTATGAGGATTTGTTGACAAAAAATGAGGATGCTTAGGAACTGATTCACATGATTTGCGGGATCATAATTACCATCTTCAAGCATAGGAAGACCTGTCCTGTAAAACAGACATTAGACATGCTCTGCTTGGCTCCAGAGGGGAGAGCTAGGAGCTCTGGGTGAAAGATGCAGAGAGGCAGAATCAGGCTTGATGTATCTGACCGGTCGGAATTGTCCAAAAATAGAAGGGGCTGTCTTGTGAGGTAGTGAGTCCCCCATCGCTGGAGGTCTCCCAGTAGATCTCCAGTGAAGATCACTTCTGTTTAGGGTGTCAAGAGGAGGTTCTTGAGAGATCTCCTTTGAGATCTCTTCTAACACTGAGCGATTCAGTGATTCTATGAAGGGCTCGTACAAAACTCAGGAATTGCAAACCCCGAAGCCCTATGCAATTCTGAGAGGCAGTGTGCATAGTTGATGGAGAACTGACTTCAGAGTCAGAGTCAGTCGTCTCTGGCAGATATTGGCTGTGTGACCCTGGGTAGGTCACTTAACTCCTCTGTGCTCCCGGGTCATCTCTAGACCATGAGCTATAGAACAGGTAAGAGGGAGTCTCCTCACAGGTGAATTCCCTATATCAGTGAAATTGTACTAAAAAAAAGAAACAAACAAAAAACCCTCTAGATAATTGTTAGCATCTGTCATTATTACTGGGGCAGCTAGATGGCTCAGTGGATAGAGTGCTGGACTTGGAATCGGAAAGACTCATATTACTGAGTTCAAATATGGCCTCAGATACTTACTAGCTGCATGACCCTGGGCAAGTCACTTAACCCTGTTTGCCTCTATTTCCTTCTCTGTAAAATGAGCTAGAGAAGGAAATGGCAAAGCACTCCAGTATCTTTGCCAAGAAAACCCCAAATGGCGTCAAGAAGAATTGGACATACACCAACAACAGCAGCAGCACTATTATAAATTATTTATTTCTTACTACAATGAACTATTAATACAATTATTAAAATAAATAAAAATAATTTAAATTATTTCAATTCTATTATTTAAAATTATTTAAATAATTTAATTATGGTTTGTTATTATAAAATCATGATTACTATTTACAATAATATTATTGCTATTTTTTATTATTACAAGGGAAGGAGAAATAGTGAGGCATTATGGCTTAGGAAGGGCAATGGATTTGGTGTAATAACAATACCTGGCATTTATATAGCACTTTAAGGTTTGCAAAGTGCTTTACAGTCATTATCTCATTTTATCCTCACAACAACCTCGGGAGGAGGGGGGAGGTCCAATGATTATCCCCATTTTACAGATGAGGAAACTGAGGCAGACAGAGGTTAAGGTAGGTAGCTAGTGTCTGAAGCCCCATTTGAACTCAGGTCTTCCTGACTGCAGGTCTAGCACTTAATCCACAATACAACTTAGCTTCCTTTTATGACTTTGAACAAGTGATAAAAATGACTTTTCTGGGCCTTGGTTTCCTTATCAGCAAAATGGAGGAGTTGGTGTCAAACCCCAGGGCTTCTTAACTTTTGTGTGTCAGAACTAACTCTTTACCAGCCTGGTGAAGCCTAGGGACCCCTTCTCTGAAGAATGTTTTTAAGTTTGTAAAATAAAATACAGAGCATTATAAAGAAAGACAATTATATTGAATGAATTATCAAAATATTTTTTAAATAGTCAAGATCATAGACTCCAGGCTAAGATCCCCTGGACCGCTAAGAGCCCTTCCATCGTGAAATCTTATGATCTAGGTCATCCTACGATTTAGAGCTGGAAGAGCCCTGAGAGATGATCCGGACTGACTCCCTTGTGTAGAGGAGGAAAAGGAAACCCAGAGAGGTTGTGACTTTCCCATGATTTCCCAATCAACTGTTTAGGGGAATGATGTTGGTATGAGGGGAGTTTGGTGGCCATTGGAAACTGACCTAGGCTTTATCACAGTACCTGGCACTTAGTAGGTGCTTCATAAGTATTTGTTGACCGACTGACTGATTGATGAGCACAATGTTTGGAGAGTGGATCAAGAGCTGGGAAGACATGGGGGAGGGGTCTGGAGACGAGGGGTAGTGCTGACTATGGCGGCTGTTGGGGTGTGTGTGGGGAGGTGTTTGGGGCTATTTGTATCAGTCCAGGCTGTTGTTCCCCAGCTGTCACCCATCATGTAGCAGGATAAGAACAAGTATAAAGAAGCTTCGAAAGCAGGTCCAGCCTGGCGCTGATTGTCTCTGTGCTGCCAGCTGAGCTTGCTCTGGCTTCCTATCCCTAGAGAAGGTGCTGGGGGTGGCTCTGGGCCTATGTAGCAACCTGCTTGTGATGGCCCAAGAGATATCATTGTTGGTTGGGAACACTCTACTCCTTCCCAGCTTGTGTCCCTCCTGCACCTTTCCTAGTCCCTCACCTTACACACTCTCCATTCCAGCCAAACTCAACCTGCCCTCCCTGCCCATGGAGAGCACATGCTCCTCACCTCTATCGATCAGCATCCTTCAAGGCTCACCTCCTCCCATAGTCTTACCTGATTGCTCTAGCTGGAAGTGTTGCTTATTCACTCCTTCCTCATATTTTCCTCAAACATTTTGATCTCTCCTTTACTTCCCTAATCTAACCGAACCTAACCCTAACCCTCCCTTGTGTTCATTACACTTACCTGTGTCTAGGCCATATCTCTCAGTAGACTGGAACCTCCAGGAGGTCAGGGATGGTTTCATTTATTCATCTCTATACTGATCAGCACCCACCCTGCAACTTAAAGTCTTCGACAGTGATACAGGAATACTGAGAGATTATGGTTTATTAGCAAGAGCCAGAATGTGTCAGGGGCGGGGCTTGAACCCCAGGTCTTCTGAACCCCAACTTCAGCTCTGTGCCCAATATGTTGCCTCTCAATGCTGTGTGTTTTGACTTTGTATCCAAGTGCCTGAGGACATAGAGCCTTGCATATAGTGGGCATTTAATAAATGTTTTGTTGACTTGAATTTTTCTATTTAATTTTTTTTACTCAATATTATTCTTTTTTAGGTCTCAGCCCAGCTGTTGTTATTCCATTGTTTCAGTTGTGTCTGACTCTTTGTGGCCCCATTTGAGGTTTTCTTGGCAGAGATACTAGAGTGGTTTGCCATTTCCTTCTCTAGCTCTTTTTTTTTTTTTACAGATGAGGAAACTGAGGCAAACAGGGTTAAATGACTTGTCCAGGGTCACATAGCTAGTAACTGTCTGAAGCCAGATTTGAACTCAGAAAGATGAGTCTTCCTGATTCCAGACTCAGCACTCTATCCACTGTGCCACCTAGCTGTCCCAGCTATTGTAACTTAATAGCTCCACCCAGTGACAGAGAATAATAGTCTGGCTGTTAGAACAACCTCTGGGCCCTTCTATAGCACTGAGGGGTTCCTCTTCGTTGACACCTCCTTCCTTTCCCTCCCCACAGATAAAGCAGTGAAATTTATCAACAAACCAGCATCACGTCCTGAGGTGATTGTCAGCCCTGGGGGACAGCTGGAGCTGGCCTGCGAGGTGTCCGAGGGTGGTGGGACTGTGGTGTGGAAAAGGGAGCAGAAAGAGGTGAAGAAGGACCAGAGGACAGAGATCCACACCCAGGGCACTCGGCGGACCCTCATCCTTCACCGGATGACCCACGGTGACCAGGGCACTTACAGCTGCCATGCTGGGGATGACCATGTCACTTTCCATGTCCGCGTTCAAGGTAAGAGGGAGACAAAGAAGGTCCTTGGTGGTAAAGGGGAGGTGTTCCAAGAGCCCGGGTGACCACTCTTCCCTCCCTCCTTCCCTCCCTTCCTTCCCTCCCTGTACTAGAGGTATTGTGGTCCAATGGATAGAGATCTAGCCTTGAAGCCAGGAAGACCTAAGTTTGATTCCTGTCTCTGATACATACTGGCTGTGCAACCCTGGGCAAATCGCCTAAGCATTCAGGACTTTGGGCAGCTAGCTTAAGACTATAGGCGCAGAGAAGGTCCTGAACTGTATTGGTAAAAGGAGTTTCCTCGCTCCAGGCGATCCCTATACCAACAAAATCAAAGGAGTTAACATATACAAAGTACTTTATAAACTTTATAGTGTTGTTATTGTTATAATGATTATTATTAATGACGGGTCCTGTCTCTGTTACGCTCCCCTCACTATGTGCCAGGTTCTCAGGATATGATGAAAAAAAAAACAAAAAACAAAAATAGTTCCTGCCCTCAAGGCGCTCACATTCTAGTGAAAGAATCTCAAAAACAGGCCTCATTTTGGGCAGGTGTCATGGCTAAACTCTTCTCAACCAGCTTTTTCCTTCTTAGCCTGTGGCCCCCTGGGCCAAATCAGGTCAGGGGCTGAAAGCAAGGAAACCAGCTATTACTAGGAGTCATTAAGCAGGCAATGGGCAGATAAGCATGTGAATAGGTAGGAGTAGCTGTGGGGTAGACTGGATGTTAGCTTCCCCTGCAACGTCTAATGTCTTTCCTGTCCCTGGTATCTCATTAAGTCAATAACTTCAACAGATTCTACTCTCTTCCAACCCCTCAAACCAAGGAAATCCCAATCTGAATGGGGAAGAGAGGATAAAAGAAGGGAATTCCATTCCAACCAGATCCACTATGGGGGGGCGTCCTGTTCATACACAGCTATTTAAAGTCCCTCAGACCTGGTTCTAGCCCTGCCTCTGATCACCTGTCACTTTTCTCTTTCCCTCTCTGAATTTCCTCATCTATAGAATGAGGGCGTTGGACTAGCTGATCACTAAGTTTCTTTCTGGGCCTGGCATTTTATGTTCTGGGATCTAAGATTTCTTCCATCTCTGACAATTCTATGTGTTAAGTAAAGATCCCTTCCATCCCTAGGTCTACTTATACTACGTCCCTTTTTATCTCTACGATTCTTACTATTTATTGAAATCAGAATGTATAGAATGGAATTATTCCTACGAGTGCAGACCTAAGGACCTAAGGAAGAGACAATGAGTTCTAAAAAGAGGGTGATATTATAAGGAGAAAGAGCCAGGAAGCCCAAGCTTCTCTATTTCCCCCTTTCCCATTGTTGAGCAGAGTTTGGGAGTTGGGGTGGGGTGGGGGACAATGTGCTGGATCTTATTGGGAAAGGACATAAGACACAAATGATGTAGGGAGGAGAGAGATAGGCAAGAGGTCTGAATCTGACCTGGTCTTGGGCCACTTAGAAATGTTGCCTCTTTTCTTTCCCAACCCTCTGCCTTAGAACCCTCATCAGTATTTGCCAAGGAGCAGCCGGGACAGAATAAGGTGCAAGTGGTGTCTGGGGAAAGTGCTACCCTGAGCTGTGAGGTGACTCAGCACCAGACGGATGTTACATGGTTCAAGGATGGGAAGAAACTCAGCTCAAACCAGAGGGTGCATGTGGAGGCCAAGGGCCGGAGCCGACAGCTGGTAGTGCAGCAGGTGGGGAAAGCAGATGCTGGAGAGTACAGCTGTGAGGCCGGAGGCCAGAAGGTCACCTTCCACCTCAGCATCAAAGGTAAGTGGCCTTTGGAGTGGGGGGAGTCTCATATGCGTCGTGTTGGTGATGGCAGCAGTGGAAAATAACCTGGAAACTTCAGGGCTGCTCATAGGATGACAGCTCTGTAGCTACAGCCAGGTCTAGCGCCCTCATTTTATAGATGAGGAAACTGAGTCTGAGAAAAGGTAAGCGACTTACCTAAGGCCACACAGCTAGTAAGTATCAGAAGCAGGATTTGAACTTGGGTCATCCTGACTCCAAGCTCAGCACTTTGTCCACTTCCCCTCCATATCCTCCAGCCATGTCTTCATCCTGTGTACTTCTCTTGCCCTTCCCAACCCAGGCATTTAACCCATTATTAACACAACCAGCAGCCTCTCCAGCCTTTTCATGTAAAACAAACCAGAAAGGTAGTACAGAGTCTTCACCTTATGCAACAGATTTATTCAAGCAAAGTTGGATTCATTCTATGGGAGCGGAGCCAGTTTTCTTATTGCTTCCCATTATAAAATCGAATGTGTTCCCACAACCATTTTGTCTTAAACTCCTGTCTGTTCACTTGAAACTTTTCACGAGGAAGGAATTAAAACAATATATAGACCTGCGTCACTTTGTCTTTGCATATCCAGACCTAGCATCCTTTCCTGCACATAGTAGGTGTTTAGTACATGTTTGTTCTTTTGGACTGAATTATAGTTCACTAACAACCTTCTGCCGCAGACAGCAGGCATAGAATACAGAATGTCCATTCTGGAGGGGATCTTCGAGATCACCTGGACAAATTCTTTCATTTCACAAAACAGGAAATTGAGGAATTGAGTGAGGCGGCTAGGTGGTTCAGTGGATAGAGCACTGAACCTGGAGTCGGAGAGACCTAAATTCAAATCTGGTCTCAGATATTTACTTAGATGTGTGACCCTGGGCACATTACTTTGCCTCATTTTACTCATCTGTGAAATGGGGATAGCCCCTACTTCCCAGGGTTGTTGTGAGGATAGACTGTGATAATATTTACGAAGTACTTTGCAAACCTTAAAGCACTATATAAATGCTAACCATTACCATTCTCGTTATTATGAATCATTCCTACTTGCCTCTTACTTTGTAATGTTTTTAGAATTTTTGGCATAGTTCTGGCCCTGGGATTCTCCCCTGATTTCTCTTATCCAGCCCTTAGAAAATTCTCCCACATCAGGGGCTCCCACATTTGTGTTCCCAGAACTCATCTCTTTCTTTTTTTGTCTGGATAGTTACAGCCGGCTTATAGTCTCACATTTCAGCAGGAAGTACCAATGTCTGCCATTAGGGTATTCTGGTCTCAAAACTTATCTCCATAATTTTGCTTTCTGTGAAATGAATTAGGATCCCGTGTTCTTGATTCTGTGTTTCATCCCTTTTGCAGAATCTGTGATTGTGTTTGCCAAGGAGCAGCAGACACAGAACAAGGTACAGGCCATGGCTGGTAGCAGCGCCACCCTGAGCTGCGAGCTGGACCAGGCCCAGACAGAGGTGACCTGGTACAAGGATGGGAAGAAACTGAGCCCCAGCCAGAAGGTGCACGTGGAGGCCAAGGGCCGGGGCCGGCAGCTGGTGGTGCAGGAGGCGGGGAAGGCTGATGCTGGGGAGTACACCTGTGAGGCCGGGGGCCAGAAGGTCACCTTCCATCTGGATGTCAAAGGTCAGCCACCCAGGGGGAGAGGGAATGGAATGATGTCTTCTGATTCAGGTGTGAATGTGAGTGTGTGTGTGTGTGTGTGTGTTTGTGAGTATGCAGTTCTACACTAAGATTTTTTGGAATACCCTGTATATCTTCTTAATGCATATCAATAGCCACCACCTCTCTGCACACTTTTTTACCTATCATGTTTCTTTAATTTATCAAAACCTAAAACTGCACAAAGACTTTTGAAACACCCTGTTTATTCTACATAAGGAAATCTAGGAATCAAAGAAGGGCAGGTATGGTAGAGAGATTTTGGTTGACTATCCATGGGGACAGAAGCAGGAATACTTTTGTCAGCAGAGTATGCTATAGACCAGTGCTTCTTAAACTGAATGCACAACAATGAAAAATTAATTAAAAATCAAATGTGTAAAAAATCCAAGGTGATTCTGGTGACGCTTTCCCATGTTGCATCGAACAACTTCACTGCAGCCTTGGTCATGAACACAAAGCATGTGCACTTTGCACTGTGCATGCCCTCAGGCCATGCAGTGCCAGTAAATGATGCCAAAAATGTGAAAAGGGGTGAAAAAGGGGTCGTGAATGGAAAAAGTTTAAGAAGCCCTGCTATAGGCATAAAGAGGATATAGATGAAGAATCGCCAACCATAAGCCTGGCACAAAGATAGATGTTATAGGAGTCATGGAAGACTTCAGTTATCCAGACATTTAATGGAGCTCCCTCTCCACTAGAAGAGGATATACCATTTATTGAAAATTTCTTTTTTCAAAGGTAAAAGAACTAACAAGGGGTAACTGTGTTCTGGATCTGATTGGGAAAATGATGGGAAACTTGGGGGAAAGTGACCATTCCCTCTTAGAGTTTGTGAGAGAGCAGGAAGGAAAGCTGGACGGAATGTGATGTGAGCTCCAGATTTTAGGAGAGCAGATTTCAAAGGGTTCAGAGGAAACATCCCATGATTAAAATGCTGTAGGGGAAGTCAGCCTAGGAGCGATGAGAAGCCTTCAAGAGCAAAATTCTGAAGATACAGAAATACTTGAAATGAAAAGGGGAGTTGTCAACCAATAAGCATTTATTTTATATTTATATGATAAATATTTATATAGTAGGCATCTACTATGTGCCAGTCACTATGCTAAGCACTGAAGAGGCTAATGTGGATGTCCAGGGAGCTCTCCAAACCCCTTAGGTGATAAGAACCCATATATAAAAGATGGAGGCAAAGGCTTGTAATAAAGGATGACTAGAGAATATTACTCTAAAAGCTGTATGCTAAAGCTCACAATGAGTTTTTTTAATTTTTAAATTCAATTTTTATTTTCAGTTCCAAATTCTCTATTTCCCTGCCCTATCTGTTGAGGAGGCAAGAAATATGATGCCTATTATACATATGAAATCATGCAAAATATTTTTACTTTAGCCATGTTATGGGGGAGGGGGCAAGAAAAAGTGGAAAAAATATACTTCAATCTGAACTCAGAGTTCATCATTTGTTTCTCTGGAGGCGGACAGCATTTGCTCACAATGAGTTAATGGTGATGAAGAACATTAAGGACAAAATAAAAGATTTTTTGGTTGTTTTTTCTTTTTTTTTTTTAGTTGCTCTGTGGAAAACAGGAGGCTTCTGGGGATGGGGATAACAACTGATAACAGAAAGAAGGCAGGGCAGCTCAAATCATATTTTGATTCTCTGCCAAGGAAACTGACCTTCAAACTGGAAAAGACAGAGCAAAAGTGGCTGATGGAGAGATAATAAATAAACAAATAATCAAATAAGTAAAATTTAAAAACTAAATAAAGAGGCAGAAAGAGAGCACATGTGTGCCTCGAATGAGTTCAGATCACCTTGACCAAGTGAAATACTTTTTCTGGTACTGAAACACCTGGCAGATGCAATTGCAAAATTTGAAAGACTGTAGAAAACAGGAAAGGGACTGGAGAAGGGCTAGAGGAGGGAAAATGAAATTTTAGCAAAGCTTTTGATGAAGTATCTCTTGATATTCTGTGTAAAAGATGGAGAGATGTGAGGTGGGTGTTAGTGTAAAAAGTAGAGACAAACCCAGTTGAATGTCAGGACCCCAAGAGTAGCCAGTATTGGCTGGACATCACATGGGCAGCAGTTATCCAATGGAGTGTGCCAGGGACCTATGCTTGGCTCTGAATTGTTTAATATTTTTATTTATGACTCAGATAAAAGCATCCATAGCACGCTTATCAAATTTGCAGATAAAATCTGGCAGAGATAGTGAACACACAGGATGGACCATGTCAAGATCCAAAAAGATTCTGATAGGCTAGAATCATGGGCTAAATCTAGTATGATGTAATTTAGTCATGTAAATCACATTTTAAAATACAAAACCTTACACTTGGGTTCAAAGAGTCAAATTCATAAGAACAAGATTAGAAAGGTGTGAGAGATGGAGATGAGAGAGAAATTTTGGGGGAAAAAAGATCTAGGGATTTTGATGGACTGAGAGCTCATTACAAGTCAACCAACAGTATCCCATGGCAGCCAAAAAAGCTAATTCAATCTTGGTCTGTGTTAAGAGCAGCATATTTATCAAGAATAAGATGGTAGTAGTCTTTCTATGTCCTGCCCTTGTCAGACTATCTGGAATATTGCATTCAGCTCAAGGCATCACATTTTAGGAAATATAAAATTAGAAGGAATCCATAGGCAACAACTAAGATGGTGAATGGCCTTGAGTTCATCCCTCATGAAGACTGGCTCGAGGAATTAGGGATATTTAGCTTGGAAAAGAGAAAAATCATGAGGAATATGATCACTGTCTTTGACCATTAAGTGAAAGAAAAATTAAGCTTGTTCTATTTGGGCCCAGCCCAGAGGGTAGAACTAGAGACAATGAGTAGAAGTCACAAAGAGATAAATTAGAATTTGACATAAAGAACAAGTTCCTGAGAACTAGTTATCCAAAAGTGGAAGGTGCCATCTTGGGAGGTTGTGGGTTCTTCCTCATTGGAGGTCTTCAAGCAAAGGTGAGATGATAACTTCTTGGTTATGTTGTAGCAGGTATTGTTTTTTAGGTCTAGGTTGTACCAGATGGTCTCTGAGTTCCTTTCTGCCTCTGCAATTCCATTGTTCTGCAATTTATAGCTCTGGATGTCTTCTTGTCCTCATCCTACTAGCCTTAGGAAGTTCTCCTGCCTAGGGAGTCCTTCTGATCTTGTTCTTAGAGTTTCTAGAACTCAGCTCTTGTCTTTTTTCATGCAAATATTCATTGTCTCATAGAGCTGGGCTGTAGAATCACACTCCACCAGAAGGTGTCACTCAGAGTACTCTGGTCTGATTATTATTTCCAAAAATTTTCGTTTCTATGAAGTGAACCAGTTTCCTGTGTGGTGGGTCCTTGACTCTTGTGTTCATCTTTTTCCCAGAGTCTGTGGCAGTGTTTGCCAAGGAGCAGCAGACAAAGAGCGAAGTACAGGCCGTGGCTGGTAGCAGCGCCACCCTGAATTGTGAGGTGGCCGAGGCTCAGACAGAGGTGACCTGGTACAAGGATGGGAAGAAACTGAGCCCCAGCCAGAAGGTGCACGTGGAGGCCAAGGGCCGGGGCCGGCAGCTGGTGGTGCAGCAGGCGGGGAACGCAGATGCTGGGGAGTACACCTGTGAGGCCGGGGGCCAGAAGGTCACCTTCCGTCTGGATGTCAAAGGTCAGTTGCCTGGGATAGAGGGTGAAAATGTCTTCTGATTCAGAGGGGGTGTGTGTGTGTGTGTGTGTGTGTGTGTGTGTGTGTGTGTGTGTGTGTGCATGCGTGTGTGTGAGACAGAGAGAGACAGAGAGAGAGAAAGAAGAGAGATAGACAAACAGACTGACCGACAGATAAAGAGAAGCACAGATTGGGGCAGAGATGGAGAGAGACAGAAACAGCTGCTGGGAGGAGGTCCGGAGGCTCCATGTGCCTAGTCATCTGATCGACATAACAACTTGCCAGGCATTTGGTCCCTTAGAAATAACCCTGCTTCCTTCAACCCCTCCCCACCACAGTCCTGCCTCTTGCCTCAGTGTCCCCAGTCTTCTTCTGCCATTGTCTAGAAATCTCTGATGCAATGGCTGTGGGAGGCTGAGGGGAAGGAACCATAAAACAAACGAGGGCTTATTCTAGAGTCAAGTTTTCTATTGGCCCTTATGTTGAATAAATGAGAAAAATGTAGCAGCAGAGACTTTGGGCTTTATAGAACTGATGGGCGCAAGCAAGGATGGAGTCATTCTATAAAGTATGTCAAATTGTTCTGCTGTCTCCCGTTAGAAAACCAGATGTGTGTTGCCACACCCAAAAACAGAACAGCAATCCCTAGTCCATTGCATTCTAACTTTTTATAAGGAATTAAGACAGTATTCTGTTCTGCAGCATGCTGGGTATTATAGTATGACAATGATGTTCTACCTACTAACAGCAGTCATAAATTCGTAGAGTGTCAGAGCTGCGAGGGCCGTATGATAGTGAATCCCTAAGAGGGGTTAAGTGAATTGTCCAGGGTCACACAGCTAGTAAGTGTCTGAGGCTGGATTTGAACCCAGGTCTTCCTGACTTCAGGCCCTTCAATCTAGGCATTATGCCACCTAGATACCGATAATATAGTACATAGGATCTCAGAACTGGGAAGGCTTAAAGAGGTCAGCCTGTCCATCTCCTAATTTTACAAAGGAGAAAACTTATTAACTGTATCTCCTGGTAATTTACCATTCTCTTATAGTATTTCTTAGAGCTTTATAGTAGACTCCTCCTAATTTCTTTACACCAGCCCTTGCGACAGTCTCCCACATCAGGTTTCCCTGACTCTCATGGCTCCTAGTGCTCACCTTTCTTCTTCTGTCAGAATAACTGCATTGTCTGAGAGAGCAGAGCTGTAGCCTCACACTTCAACAGAAGGTGCCAGGGTCTAACCTCAGGGTACTCCAACAAGAAAATTACTGACTTCCAAAGCTTCACTTTCTGGAAAATGACACATTGGCTGTGATGTGTCTTTGACCTGACGTGTTCGTCCTTTTCTCAGAGTCTGTGGTGGTGTTTGCCAAGGAGCAGAAGACAAAGAACGAGGTACAGATTGTGGTGGGTAGCAGTGCCACCCTGAGCTGTGAGCTGGCCCAGGCCCAGACAGAGGTGACCTGGTACAAGGATGGGAAGAAACTGAGCCCCAGCCAGAAGGTGCACGTGGAGGCCAAGGGCCGGGGCCGGCAGCTGGTGGTGCAGCAGGCGGAGAAGGCAGATGCTGGGGAGTACACCTGTGAGGCCGGAGGCCAGAAGGTCACCTTCCATCTGGACGTCAAAGGTCAGTTTCCTTGAGTCTGGGGAACCATAATGCCTTCTGATTCAAGTGTGCGTGTAGATGTGTGCATACATGTGCAGGTATATATGCACAGGTATACATGTATGTGTCTATCTGTACGTACATGTGCATTGTGTATACATATATATGTGCGCCTGTTTAACCTAGAGGAAACTCTGGGGCTGTTTATTGTACTTTGTATGTTTTTCTTGACCTGTCTCAAGTCATTCAGTCTGTTATTAACATCACTTTCTTCTTTCTCTGATCTGTTGTTGTTGACCTGGCTTTGATGCCATAGTTGTGAGGAAATAGGAGGGAAGGGACATAGGAACATACAAGCAGAGCCAGAAGGGACCTTGGAGGCTAATGAGTCCAGCCCCTCCAATTTATAGGTGAGTTAAGTGAGGCAGGGATCACACGGCCAGTAAGTGTCTGAGGCTAGATTTGAATTCAGGTCTTCCCGACTCCAAGTCTAGTGTCCTTTCTGCTCTATCATGCTGCCTCCCATACAGGTCATAAGACTAGAGGGGACCACGTCCTAGAATAAAAGGCATCATTTGCTGTAACCTGAATGCAAAATGAATTGGCATAACTAATGTACACACATTGTCTGCTTTTTGGAACAAATGTGGCCAAAGTTGTAGTTTTTCTATAAAGCCAATTTAGTTTTCCTAACAACACCCAATAAATCAGACAAACACACAGACACACAGACACACACACACACAGACACACACACACACACACACACACACACACACACACACACACACATCCAAGCCCACTGAGTTAAGGTTTTTGGTAATAAAGGGATTAAAATGACAACTCACATTCTGAGCATCATAGAACACCAGAGACTCTCTGAGACTGGATGTAGGATGACAGTGTGATCACTGGAAGGGATTTTACACATTCTCTAGTCCACACCTTCTCCACCTCACTGTAAACTGACCTTGATGAGTAGATCCCCCTACCTTTTCAACATTCTTAGAATTTTGTAGTGAATTCCTGGCTCTGGAATTCCCCCTATATTCCTCCTACCAGTCCATTGGGAATTCCTGCCGCATTAGCAGATCTATTCAATGCTACCCTTGTAGTTCTAGGATGCCAGGATCATAAGGGACCGTGGAGGTCATCTGGTTCAACTCACTCACTTTACACATGAGGGAGCCCAGATGCAGGCAAGGTTAAGTGATTTGTCTAAGGTTATACAGAAAGTAAGTTATAGTGGCAAGGTCTGAACCCAAGTCTTCTGACCCAAGGGCCAGGGTTTTTTCCACTATACCCCATTGCCTCCTTTTTGAAACTGTGTTCATCCCTTCTCCAGAATCAAAGGAAGTGTTTGCCAAGGAGCAGCAGACTCAGAGCAAGGTGGAGGCCGTGGCGGGTAGCAATGCCACCCTGAGCTGCGAGCTGGCCCAGGCCCAGACAGAGGTGACCTGGTACAAGGATGGGAAGAAACTGAGCCCCAGCCAGAAGGTGCATGTGGAGGCCAAGGGCCGGGGCCGGCAGCTGGTGGTGCAGCAGGCAGGGAAGGCAGATGCTGGGGAGTACACCTGTAAGGCTGGGGGCCAGAAGGTCACCTTCCGTCTGGATGTCAAAGGTAAGCTGCTCTGGGTGTTGGGGAGCAGAATGCCTTCTGATTCAAGGGCGTGTGTGTGTGTGTGTGTGTGTGTGTGTGTATTTGGTTTTTGTGAAGTGAACAATTTGGATTGCAAACAATCTCAGTTTCCTTTTCTGTAAAATGGGGATAATAGGAGCAGTTAGGTGGCGCAGTGAATAGATCTGTGGCCTTGGAGTCAGGAGGATCTGAGTTCAAATCCAGCCTCAGACACTTAACACTTATTAACTGTGTGACCTTGGGCAAGTCTCTTAACCCTGATCGCCTCTCCAAAAAAAAAAAAAAAAGCAAAAAAAAAATGGGGGTAATAATAGCATCTACCTTACAGGGTTGTTGTGAAAATCAAATGACATAACATTCGTGAAGTGTTTGGCAAATATTAACGTGTTATATAATTGTTAGTTACTATTATTATTATCTCTAAGGTGCCTTCCAGCCCAAAATCCTGTTGTCACCTGGGACCCAATATCCTCCATTGACTCTGGGCTCACACTGACCAGGTCCAATCCTAGAGGCATAATCAGAAGAGACTCAGTTTCTTTCTTTGGCTCTTTATGTCCCCACCCCAGAGTTTTACTCCAGGAAAATTTCCAAAATGAAACTTACAGCTTATGTTTAGATTTCCCCAAATATGGATAACAGAATCCCTGACAGCCCCAAGGCACACAATAAAGATGCTGGCTTTGGGAAAACAGCAGTCCATGTACGGATGCAGAAACAAACAAAGCCCTCAGATAGCCCATCAGCTGCTCCTCTAAAGAGAAGCACTTTGCAGAACTGCTGGACAGCCAACCAGGCCCCTTTGCCAGAGCCCTCGCTGTCCAAGGAACTTGCAGCAGTATCTGTATTAGGAAGGTCCAGATTTCTTGTGTCCTCTTCACCACAGCACAGCTTGAGTGCAACCTTGGGGCTGCAGGCTGAGCCTCTGTTGATCACTCTCTTCTTTCTCCAAGAAGAACACTACAGTGTTGTGAAAATCTTCCTCTGAGCTCAGGAACTCTGGAAATCAGAGTTACCCATGAAGCAACTCCGAAGGATGGTACTGCCCAAGAAATCTCCCTTCTCTGGCTAAAAGGGTAGATTCTGGAATCAATGTGCCTAGGGCAGGGGTGGGGAACCTGAGGCCTCCAGGTCACATGTGGCCTTCTAGGTCCTCAAGGGTGATCCTTTGACTGAATCCAAACTTCTCAGAACAAATCCCCTTAATGAAAGGATTTGTTCTGTGAAACTTGGACTCAGTCAAAAGGCTGCACGCAAGGACCTAGAAGGCCACATGTGGCCTCGAGGCTGCAGGTTCCCTACCCCTGGATTAGGTAGATTGCTAGGTAGGGAAGGGTATTCCCTACTTGGTGCTTAAAAGACACATTACTCAAGTTGTAAAGAAGAATTAGAACTAAAGGGAAAAACTATGAGAAAGAAAAAAAAGAGAGAAAGAAAATAGTGTGCTTCAATCTGCATTCAGACTCCATAGTTCTCTCTCTGGATGTGGATAGCATTTTCCATCCTGGGTCCTTTGAAGATGTCTTAGATCCTTGCATTGCTGAGAAGAGCTAAATTTTTCAGTTAGTCATTGCACCACATGGCTGTTACTGTCTAAAACGTTCTCCTGGTTCTGCTCACTTCACTCAGCATCAGACCATACAAGTCTTTCCAGGTTTTTCTGGTCTGCCCACTCATCATTTCTTACAGCATAATAGTTTTCCATTACATTCATATACCACAACTTGTTCAGCCATTCCCCAGATAATGGGCATCCCCTCAATTTCCAATTCTTTGCCACCACAGAAAGAGCTGCTATAAATATTTTTGTACATATGGGTCTTTTTCCCATTTATATGATCTCTTTGGTATACAGCCCTAGAAATGCTATTGCTGGGTCAAAGGGTAGCCTTAGCATATCTTCTGGGCTATTCCCACCAGCCTAGAGGAAATTCTCCTGAAATAAAGGATACCCTTGATCATGCTCTTACAATCCCTAGAGTTGTAACAAAAGGAGCTATGGACTTGGACTCAGGAGGCATTGATTCGAATCCCAGCTTTTGTACTAATAAGCATCTCTGAGCCTTCATTTTCTCATCTGTAAAATGGGGTTACATTGGGGGTATAGTTAGGATGTACTTTATAAATCTTAAAGTGCTGTGGAAATGAGAATAATTATGTTTTTTTTGCCCCTTTTGTCTGCGAATAATAATAGTCTGGTTCAAAAATTGTAGCCTCAATTTCTATATAGGGTACCAGTGTCTAATTTTGTATTCTGGTCTAAAAATTACTCATCTACAAAATGTCAGTTTGTGGAAAGTGAATCAAGTGCTCCGTGGGCTATATCTCTGACTCCTGTGTGTTTTGCCTTCCCTTTTCTAGAACCTGTGGTAGTGTTTGCCAAGGAACAGAAAACTCAGAGCAAAGTGGAGACCGTGGCCGGTAGCAATGCCACCCTGAACTGTGAGGTGGCTGAGGCCCAGACAGAGGTGACCTGGTACAAGGATGGGAAGAAACTGAGCCCCAGCCAGAAGGTGCACGTGGAGGCCAAGGGCCGGGGCCGGCAGCTAGTGGTGCAGCAGGCGGAGAAGGAAGATGCTGGGGAGTACACCTGTGAGGCCGGGGGCCAGAAGGTCACCTTCTGTCTGGATGTCAAAGGTTAGCACTTTCTGCATCAGGAAATTATAATGCTTTCTGTTACAGGTAGCTGGAAGATTTAACTATGGTCTAGAAACTCTGGGACTGCTAATGTCTCTTCACTCTATAGTTTCTTCACCTGTCCTCTTATGGTACAGTGGAAGAACACACTGGATTTATAATCAGAGGATGTGAGTTCAAATCTCAGTACTCCCTCTTATTGCATCTAAAACTTAGGTTATACACCTGCCATTTGTTTGGACCTTGGACCTCAGTTTCCTCATCTGTACAATAAAAGGCTCAGACAAGGTGATCTTTAATTCTCTTCTAGCTCTACATCCTAGGAACCCTTATCAATATGTCATCTGTACTCACTCTTCTGTTCATCCTATCTCATTGTTTCGAGGTCTCTGATGCCTTGATTGTCGGAAGCTGAAGGAAGGGACTGTAGACTAACTAAGGCCCAGGTCTAGACACACAATTGCTATAGTCTTTGTGCAAAGAAAATCAGGAAAGCAGGAACACATGCATTGTTTGCTTAATCAATCAATCAATCAACAGACATTTATTAGGTGCCTGCTGTGTCCCAGGAACTATGCTAGGTACCAGGATGACAGAAACAGTCCCTGTCCTCTGGAGGCTTACATTCTGCCAGCGGAGGCCTGTACATATACAATTAGATACAAATATAAAAACATAGATATGAGATAATTGGGGGCAGGGGGAGCAGAGGCACTAGTGGTTTATGGGGAGGCATCAGAAAGAGCTTCACGTGGAGGGTAAGGATTGAGGTGAATTTTCAAAGAAGTGAGGGATTTTAAGAAGCAAGAGTGAGGAGGGGAGAGCCTTCCAGGTTTGGGGGATAGATAGCTAAATGAAAGGCACGGAGATAAGAGACGACTGTAGAATGGATGAAGGGGAATACTGTAGATGAGGTGGAAAAAACAGGTTGTGGCCACGGGTATGCTGGAGGCAGCAGCTCGAATTGACTTGTGAAGGCCAGTTAATACATTTTCAAGGTGAGCGATTACACCTTGGAAATTGGCAATTGCCAAAAATCAGGACTTGATTTACTGTTTTGTTGATTTAAAAGGCGATGGAGGAAATGCTAATGATACAGATTAAACTAAAAGTTGGATCATGCATACATTTCTTTCCCCAGAGGACCCTGTTGTGTTTCAAGCACATCACTAGCTGACCAGTTGTGAAGGGCTTTGAATGCCAGGAGAATCTGTGTTTTATTTCAGAGGTGATAGAGAGCCACTGGAGTTTATTAAGTAGGGGAGTGGCCTGGGCAAGCCTGAACTTCAACAAAATTAGTTTCAGAGCTGTAAGGAGGATGGATTTGAAAGAGGGTCTCTGTGAGAGGTGATGAGGGCCTAGACCAGGTTGATGGCTTCAGGAGCAGAAAGGTGGGGATCTGATGGTGTACAGGTAGATGCTGTACAGGTAGAATCAACAAGGCCTGGCACCTGATTGGATATGTGGGAAAGATGGGCTCAAGGAAAGTTGGAGGCTTTCTGTAAAGTGAGTCCTTTCTAGTTGCCTCCTATGATAAAATCAGGCATGTATTCTCATATTTCAAAACAAAACAGAAACAGAAACAGAAATCCTTAGATTTCCTTAGGGCAGCTAGGTGGCTTAGGGGATAGAGCACTGGGCCTGGAGTCAGGAAGACTCATCTTCCTGAGTTCAAATCTGGCCTCAGACACTTCCTAGCTGTGTGACCCTGGGCAAGTCACTTAACCCTGTTTGCTTAAGTTTCCTCCTCTGTAAAATCAACTGGAGAAGGAAATGACAAACCACTCCAGTATCTTTGCCAAGAAAACCCCAGATGGGGTCACTGAGTCAAACACAACTGAAAATGACTAAACAACAATAAATTTCCTTAGAAATCTTTAAACTTTTGATTTTAAGGACAAAGTTAAGAGAGAAAATCATCCGATAGCATGCTAGATGATGTCCTGCCTATTAAAAATAGAACATAGAATGTCAGAGCTTAGAACATAGAACATTTCTATAAGAGTTAGAAGTGACCTTAGAACATTCAGTGTTAGATTTGGAAGGGACATAAGAACATAGAACTTGGAATGTCAGAGCAAGGAGAGATTTTGGAACATAGAATATTAGAGCTGGAAGCGCCCTTGGAACATGTAACTTAAAAATGTCAGCTGGAAGTGATCTTAAGAATATGGAATATTAGAACTAGGAGAAACATTAAAACATGGAATGTTAGAGTCTAGGAGGGACCTTAGAACATGGAATGTCAGAGCTAGAAGTGACCCAGAACATGGAATGTTAGAACTGGGAGAGACCTTGTAACATGGAATGTTAGAGTCTAGAAAGGACTTTAGAACGTGGAATGTTAGAGCTGGGAGGGATCTTTGAACATGGACTATTAGAGCTGGGAGGTGTATTTAAACACAGAATTTAGAATGTCAGAACAGGAAGGGACCTTGATTATTTAATGAAACTGGCTCTCATTATACAGAACAGAAAACTTGGTGGTTGTTGCTACTGGCTGTTCATTTTTTCTTTGAAACCTTTTAAGACTTCTGTAGTACACTCTTGGCTCTGGAATTTTCACTGTGCTCCTTTGAGAGAATTCATCACATCAGGGGTTCTCTCTTATCCTACCCTTTCAGTTCTTAGAACTTAACTCTTTCTTGTGGCTTCTCTTGTTAAATACATCTAACAGAGCTGGCTGTAATCTCACAATTCACCAGAGGGTGCCAGAGTCTAACATCTAGACTAAAAATTACTCACTGAGTTTCTGGAAAGTGAATTAGGGCCCAGTGTGGTATGTCTTTGACCCTGTGTGTTCATCCCCCTTCCCAGAATCTGTGGTGGTGTTTGCCAAGGAGCAGCAGACACAGAACAAGGTGGAAGCCGTGGCGGGTAGCAGCGCCACCCTGAGCTGTGAGCTGGCCCAGGCCCAGACAGAGGTGACCTGGTACAAGGATGGGAAGAAACTGAGCCCCAGCCAGAAGGTGCACGTGGAGGCCAAGGGCCGGAGCCGGCAGCTGGTGGTGCAGCAGGCAGGGAAGGCTGATGCTGGGGAGTATACCTGTGAGGCCGGGGGCCAGAAGGTCACCTTCCATCTGGATGTCAAAGGTCAGTGTCCTGGAAGGAGGGAGAATTTTAATGCATTCTGGGGTGTGTGTGTGTGTGTGTGTGTGTGTGTGTGTGTGTGTGTGTGTGACAGATACACAGACAAAGAAAGATACAGAGATAGAGACAGAACCTTGAAATTTTGAATTTGGAGTTACTCATATCCTCTTCTCCCAATGGTTTTCTGGATCCCCTCCATTGGCTAATTAAGTCTATTATCAAATTCACTTTTCTCATCCCCAGCCTTGGGCATTTCCACTTTACTATCTGGATTTCTCTGATGTTCTAGGCCCATAGATTAAATGGGACCTGTTCTACACAGCACCTAGTAGAGGTTGGGCCCTCAGGTGCTAAGTACTCATTATCCAGCACCTTCCACAGCTCCATCTAGTCCTTTGTCATTGGGACTAATGAGAGACTGAAGTACAAAATGGATCTCAATGAATCATTCAATCAAAAAGCATGTAAGTGTCTTCTACGTGGCAGGCATTGTGTTAAGACCTAAGGATAAAAGGAAAAATTAAAAAAAAAAACTGTTCCTGCCCTCAAGAAACTTACATTCTAAACAACATATACATAAATAGGCACATACAAGATATAGAGTAGATAGCAACCTTTCATTTTTCCATGAGGGAATTATATCTTTGGTGTGACAGCAGCTTGGTGGATTGTCATTAGCTTTTCCTTCCTAGGATGGTTGTCTCTGACCACAGGCATGCTTCTGGGATGCCATTGTGTGCTCAGGACAAAGAACAGCACTTTAATATTGATCCAGGAGAAGAATGAACCTGGTGAAATCTAGTCCAAACCAGCAAACACCTACTATGTGCAAAGCACTATGCTAGGCACCAGAGATAAAAAGACAGAAGAAAAAGTAGTCTTATGCTGCATTTCAAAGCCAAATAGAAGTGAATTTTGAATTCTTCATGGTTTTAGATTTTCTGTGCTGCTATTATGTTCCAGTAGTATGGTTAAATTGCATTGTTTGGGTGGGAATACCCAAAACTAATATTAATTATTTTTTTTAAATTGATGTATTTTGGGAAAGTTGGAGAATTTTTGTAGAATGAATCTGATTTTCTCATTGAATTTCATTATATAATTGGAGATGTGTCCCAACACATGAAAAGACCCCAATAGACCAAAAAGGTCAGCCTCAAGGCATGCTATCCATTAGAATTTTACCTGTTGAATGCCATAGCTCTTACCAAGAATTCATATTTTCTCTGAAGGATTTTTAGCACGTATTATTTTCAGAATTCTTAGTAGTTCCTGACTCAGAGCCCTCTGCCTTCCCCACCAGCAGAAAGCATTTTCTTAATTTCCAGACCTTATGTTGTAGACTCATGGAAGTATGGAACCTCAGAATTCTAAGGGACCTCAGAGGTTCTCAAGTCCAACCCATACATGAGCAGAAGTCCCCTCAACATCCCTGTCATATGTAGTCATTTAGCTTCTGCTTGGAGAGTGCCATTGATGAGGTACTCACTACCTACCAAGGCAGTTCTTTCCCCTTTGGGATAACTTTAATTGTTTAGGCAGTATCCCCACACACACTTTATACAAGGTGTCCCTAAAATCTGAGTGCAGTTTTAACTTTAAACAGCTTAAAATGCTGCTGGCACTTAAAATTGTTCGTCTGCAACATCCACACCTTGCTCTTGGTTCTGACCTCGAAGGTCTAGAATTGCCAGTCTGGTCCCACTTCCACCTTTCAGTACTTACTTGAAGACAGCAATCATGTCTGCCCTTAGTCTCCTCTTTTCCAAGCTAACCATTTCCAGTTTCTTTCCCCTAAATCCCTCAGTCCTCTCACTATCCTGGTTGTCCTCTAGCTTGTCAAGGTCCTTCTACATTGAGGCCCCCAGGACCAGGGGTTTGTTAGAGCTAGCTCAAACTAACAAAAACTGATTGTTAAATTTCCATTATGAGTATTTACACCTTGTTGTTGTCATTGTTTACTTGTGTCCAACTCTTCATTATGCCGTTTGGGATTTTCTTGGCAAAGATACTGGAGTGATTTACCATTTCCTTCTCCAGCTCATTTTACAGATGAGGAAACTGAGGCAAACAGGGTGAAATGACTGCCCAGGGTCACATAGCTAATAAGTGTCTGAGGTCAGATTTGAACTCAGGTCTTCCTGATTCCAGGCCTTGTACTCTATCTACTACTGAGCCGCCTAGCTGTCCCTAAAAATTTATACCTTGGAAGTGGGCAAATGCTGCAAATCCAGGCTTGATTTGTTGTTTTGCTGATTTAAGAAAGTAAGGGGGAAAGTATTAATAATGCAGATTAACCTTAAAAGTGTGTTTCTGAACAAGTACAAGATAGGGAGCCTTAATATCATTTAGTGAAAAGACTTGGGCAGCTTATAGAACTATAGGGCAGCCTATAGAACTAATGCAAGTGTGGGCTACATTCTTCACTTAATGCAAAGAAGTTAGTGTCTAAAATCAGGGAGATGACAATGTCCCAAGCCTCATCTCTCAGGCTCCCCACAGAATATTGTGTCTAGTCTGGGGCAGAGATTGGTGCTGGTAAATGTCAGTGGATGGTTTTGAATCCCCCCCCCTTCTATAGCTATTTACAACTAATAGAGTTAGGCTATAGTAAACGCCCTTTGTCATTTGAAGCCCTCCAGCCTGAAAATTTCATAACCCTAAGTAGTTTGTTTCAGTAAAGTGAATCAGTGATCTGTGTTATTCACTCCATTAAAAACAAAACAGGGGCAGCTAGGTGGCCCAGTGGATAGAGCTCTAGCCTTGGAGTCAGGAGGACCTGAGTTCAAATCTGGCCTCAGACACATAGCATTTACTAGCTGTGTGACCCTGGGCAAGTCACTTAGCCCCATTGCCTGGCCAAAAAGAAAAAAAAAAGAAACAAAACAAAACAAAACACAACTTGTTTATTTAGAGTATACTGACAATGGGTACTGACAGACATCTCATGCTATTCTCCTTCATTTATTCTATCCTTGTCACCAAAATGGACTGCTTTCTCCCCTGTCTCCATCTATTCCTTTGTTCATTCCATCTCCCTAGCCTAGAATGAACCCCTCCCTGCCCCATCTCCATCTGTTGATATCCTTTCTACCCTTCCTTTGAAGCCCAGCTCAGGTGCCATTTTCCCTGACCCTCTCTTTACACCTTCTCCCCAATGTGAAGTGTTCTCTCCCTCCTGAAATCCCTCCTGACACTTCCTGTGGGCCTTTTTTGCTCATGCTGTAATATCAGTTATTCGTTTAAGTGTCTTCCTCTCCCTACCCCCTCCCTCCCCAATTGGATGTTACGCTTTCTGAGAGAAGGGTCTGTGTTTTATTTATCTCTGTGTCCCCAGCACCAAGCACAGGGCATTCTATATTTGATGAATGTTTGTTGGATTACTAAATGAGTGAATGTGTTCCTTCACAACCCAGAGTTGCCTTTATTCTACCCAGTGCTACCGATTTAGACGGAAACAATCTGATAGTTCATTTGGATTCTCTGACTATCTTTTTCCTCTAGAGACCATAGTGGTGTTTGCCAAGGAGCAGCAGACACAGAACAAGGTGGAAGCCGTGGCGGGTAGCAGCGCCACCCTGAGCTGTGAGCTGGCCCAGGCCCAGACAGAGGTGACCTGGTACAAG
>NW_020954598.1:27412685-27423773 GCF_900497805.2 Vombatus ursinus | reverse complement strand
GAGTACACCTGTGAGGCCGGGGGCCAGAAGGTCACCTTCCGCTTGGATGTCAAAGGTTAGTCCCTGCAGGGTCACTTCTTGGTTGTTTAGCTCTGGCTGGAGAGGAATCTTGATGTATCTCTGAGCTTCTCTTTATGGCTACTAGTACATCATTGTGTGTACCCTGGGTTAACTTCTGGGCAGAGATGAGAAACAGAATGCAGAAATATTTGATGGGGAAAGAACAGCACAAGATAGTGATTAACATGATAAAAAAAGATCTGAGTGTCTGAGTGAATTCTCAGATCAGTAAGCTTCATTAACAGCTACTCTGTTAATCCCAGTAAATGGGATAATTGGGGGACTTAATGAGGATAAAAGAGACAAATTCTCTTGTCTGTTGGCCCCACCATTTCACAACAATTGCTCTCTAAGTGGGTGATGTAGTGTTAAGTCAATGACCACACAAGGGAGATGAAGGACTGTCTTTTCATAAAACTTTTTGTGTCTGAAACCTCACTTACTGGAATGAAATTTGGGGAAGGTATGTAATAGCTGGCTTTTGGTTTCATCATTAGATACTAGAACAAGACAATGGTCCCCAGGGTTCTTAAAGAGTGTCCTAGGCCTTCAGGGTGTGTGTGTAGGGGGGAGTGGGGAAGGGAGGGTCCTCTGGCTTCAGGTTTGGTGCTGTAAGAAAGGAGGAAAGAGAGGAGAGAGAGACAGAGAGAATGAGACAGGTAAAGGAAGGAGAGGAAAGGAGGAGAGACCTATAGACATAGACACATAGACACAGGGAGGTATAGAGAATATAGAGAGGTATAGAGGTGTAGCTGGGATCCAAGACCATTCATTTTACATAACTGAGATAAATTAGACAGTAGTAGAGTTTATCTTCAGTCATCCTTGCTACTGAAGGGGAGCTAGGTGGCACAGTGGATAGAGCACTATCCACTTAGCCCCATTAGTCCATCCCACGGATGTGTAAGAGGTCCCTCTTCTCCCTTCCTCCTCATCTCACATTGCTTGGGAGCTATTCTCTCTTCCTTCACCCCATCGCACATGAAGAGTCCTCCTTGCCCAAGCTAGCCCCTCAGCATGCACAAGTGAAGCTATTCCATCCCGTCTTCTGCAGCACGGGGCCAGGTAGTCAGGAAGACTCATTTTCCTGAGTTCAAATCTGGCCTCAGACACTATTAGAAGCTAGTGTCTAAAATCAGGGAGATGACAATGTCCCAGGCCTCATCTCTCAGGCTCCCTACGGAATATTGTGTCTAGTCTGGGGCAGAGACTGATGCTGGTAAATGTCAGTGGATGGTTTTGAATCCCCCCCGCTTCTATAGCTATTTACAACTAATAGAGTTAGGCTATAGTAAACGCCCGTTGTCATTTGAAGGGAGCCAGGAGTCAGGAAGACTCATTTTCCTGAGTTCAAATCTGGCCTCAGACACTTCCCAGCTGTGACCCTGGACAAGTCACTTGACCCTGTTTGCCTCAGTTTCCTCATCTGTAAACTGAGCTGGAGAAGGAAATGGCAAACCACTCCAGTGTCTTTGCCAAGAAAACCCCAAATGGGATCATGAAGAGTCAGACATGATTGAAAAATGACTGAACAACAAATTAGAGGGGAGCTGTGCCACAGGTAACTGAAATCAGTGGATAAAAATCCCATTTTAATTTTGAACATATCACACGTACCAGATGACAATAATAATTACAATCTCTTATAATATTGTTATAACCTATGGAGGCAGAGTGGTATAACGAATAGATAGACAGCTTCAAAGTCAGGAAGACTCAGGAGGAGAGATATGAAATGATATCTTGAAAGGATGGATGGATCAAGTGGGGATTTTTAAAGTTAGGGACATGTCTAAAGGCAATATCAAAGCCCCTTGCAGACAGAAAGGGATTAAAGATAAGTGAGAGGGTAAGAATGATAGTGGGGACAACGTGCTGCAGAAGACGGGATGGAATAGCTTCACTTGTGCATGCTGAGGGGCTAGCTTGGGCAAGGAGGACTCTTCATGTGCGATGGGGTGAAGGAAGAGAGAATAGCTCCCAAGCAATGTGAGATGAGGAGGAAGGGAGAAGAGGGACCTCTTACACATCCGTGGGATGGAGCTGAGCTCATTTCTCAACAAACCTAAAGAGAAAATGCCCAACAGATACGGTGTAGGTCAGTCAGTGCATCCAGCTTTCCTTCTCCACAGACATATTTTCTGTTATCTGTACTTGAGGGGAATCACCTCTCCTTTGCAGCATTTTTAGAACTTTCCTGATTCTAGAGGATCTGTCTCTCTGTGCTCCTCCCACTGGCTGTTAGGAAAATTTCCTCCATCCAAGGGTCTCTTTCCTTTTTTCTTATTTTTTGAATATTTAGAGCATCTAATAGACTTGGGCTGGGGCCCAGTCCTTCAACAGCAAATTACTCACCTTGAAACTTTAGTTTTGGTAAGGTGACTCAGTGCCCTGAGTAGAGTGTCTTTGACCCTGTGTTTGTGATTTTCCCAGAAACCCCAGTGGTGTTTGCCAAGGAGCAGCAGACTCAGAGCAAGGTGGAGGCCGTGGCGGGTAGCAGTGCCACCCTGAGCTGCGAGCTGGCCCAGGCCCAGACAGAGGTGACCTGGTACAAGGATGGGAAGAAACTGAGCCCCAGCCAGAAGGTGCACGTGGAGGCCAAGGGCCGGGGCCGGCAGCTGGTGGTGCAGCAGGCGGGGAAGGCAGATGCTGGGGAGTACACCTGTGAGGCCGGGGGCCAGAAGGTCACTTTCCGTCTGGATGTCAAAGGTCAGTCTTTGGGTAGCAGGCTTGGCCCATTATATTTCAGGATGAGAAGCAGGGTATCACTTCTAACCTGGAAAGGGCAGCAAATGCTTCATGTGGTCTAATATCATTATTTCTGTGCCATATTCTGGGCACTGATGACCATCTCCCTTCTTTCCTTACCTCCGTCTCCATCCCCCCGAAACCATGAGAAGATGGCAGCGTGGCACAATGCTAAGAATACTTGACCTTAGGGGACCTGGGCAAACCAATTCCCTCTGTGCCCCTAGAGGGAGCTAGGTGACACAGTGGGTAGGACCCAGGGCCTGAAATCAGGAAGACTCGATCAAATCCAACTTCAAACACTGATGAGCTGTGTGACCCTGGACAAGTCGCTTAACTACCATCTAACTCACTTTCCTCAAATGTAAAGTGAGAGTAATAATAGCACCTGTCTCCCAAGGTTGCAGTGAGGATCAAATGAGGCAATATTTATAAAGTGCTTGGCACAGTGTGAGGAACACAGCAGGTGCTTAATAAATGCTTATTTCCTTCCTTCCCATTTTCTGAATTGCCTAATAAGGAATGAGGCATGAAGGTCAAGGTTCCAAGAATCTTAAGTCTAAATGTGCCATAGGAAGGGGACCAATGCCCAGTCCCCAGGTCAGTTAAGTCTTCTCATCCATGCATACTAGGAGGCTGGGGCCATACCTATTAAACTGGGTTTGTCCAGCTCACGACACATAGGATAAGATCTGAATGTTACATGCAAGGTACAATGAAGGAGGCTTTTACCATCGAGACGATCGACAGGGGCTTCTTAGAGGAGGTGACTTTTAAGCATAGGTAGGCACTTAACCTTCCAGGTAGAGACGGGCACCCAGGGTCCCTTTGGGTGGCATGGGCTATGTGGAGGTATGAGAAAAGCCTGGAAAAGAAGGATGGTGCCAGTCTGTGGAGGGCTTTTAATGCCAGGCACCTCAAATTGACCACACCTTCAGCTACCGTCGTCACCACTTCTGGCTTGAATGAGCTCAGACTAGATCATTATTGCCTTGTCTTAAATAGCCTGAGTCTCCCTGATTCGAGTCTCTCTGCACATCCTCCAGGTAGCTGCCAAAGTGATTTCCCTCAAGCATAGATCAATCAATTCCAATGATTTCCTATTGCTTCCAAGATCACATATAAAGGCCTTCATTTGACCTTTAAAGGTCTTTCCAACCTGGCCCCTTCCTACCTGTCCAATACACACTCCCCTCCATGTGTGTTCTGTGGTCCACTCGCATAGGTCTGCTTGCTGTTCCTCAAACACAAAATTTCATCTCTCATCTCCATGCCTTTTAACCGGCTGTTCCCCATGCCTGGAATGTTTTCCCTCCCAACCTCCAACTCTCAGAGTCTCTTGCTTCTTTTAAGGCTCAGCTCAAGTGCCATCTTTTAAGAGGCATTTCCTGGTCCCCCCAGCTGCTAGGGCCCTGCCTCCCTATCCTAACCCTCACCTTCATCTCTATTTGTCTGGTCTGTTATGATTTTGATATATTATCCTCCTTCCTGTCCTTCCTCCCCATTAGAATGTGAGCTCCTTGAGAGGAGAGAGAATTTTGCATTTTCTTTGAATCCCCAGTGCTTAGAGCAGTGCTTGGCATACTTAATAAATAAATTCTTGTTGAGTGATCCATTGATTTATCCAACACTTCCAGAATATTCTATATAGGTTATCTTATTTGATCTTGGCACACACCCTGTGAGGTATGGAATGCAAGTATAATTATCCCCATTTTATAGATGAGGAAACTGAGGCTCCATGAGATTCAGATCTCCTCCCACTCCTGCAGCCTTTCTGAATGACAAGAAACTTGAATCTCTAGAGATATGTCCTCCAAAGATCATAATACAAGGTAGAGCAAGACCTATGCAGAGGAATGGTTTAACAGGCACAAGAGATTACAAAACAAAGGAGGAATAAAAAAAAAAGACTCAGTTTTTCATCATCTCAAATCAGTTTTACTTGACGCAGATCCGCTGGTGGAGAGGAAACCAGCCTTTGTCTCTAAGCTGTTGTCTCTAACCCTTTGTGTTCCTCCCTTCCTAGAGCCCCCAGTGGTGTTTGCCAAGGAACAGCAGACGCAGAACAAGGTGGAGGCCGTGGCTGGTAGCAGCGCCACCCTGAGCTGCGAGCTGGCCCAGGCCCAGACAGAGGTGACCTGGTACAAGGATGGGAAGAAACTGAGCCCCAGCCAGAAGGTGCACGTGGAGGCCAAGGGCCGGGACCGGCAGCTGGTGGTGCAGCAGGCGGGGAAGGCAGATGCTGGGGAGTACACCTGTGAGGCCGGGGGCCAGAAGGTCACCTTCCACTTGGATGTCAAAGGTCAGTTGCCTTGAATCTGGAGAATCACAATTCCTTCTGATTTGAGGGTATATAGATAGATTTGTGTGTGTGTGTGTGTGTGTGTGTGTGTGTGTGTGTGTGTGTGTGTGTTACCAACAGCCTGGAAACTCTGGGGTTGTGAGGCAATTTAATGATTTGGGAAGATTAGGAAAAACCCAGGTTTGTTCCTTACTATCTGGACAAATTGATTGATCTCTCTGAATTTTACTTTCCTCATCTTTAAAACCAGAAAGTTGGACCCAGATAATCTAAATGTTAATATGAGTCCTAGCCAAGGGCATCTATGGTTTTTCCTTCTTTAAATTGTTCTAACCTTAGCAAGCACTAACAAAACCAAATATTCACAAAAAACAATTTTTAAAAAATTATGTACACATAGCGTGGTAGATCTAGTCCAGTCTTCTTTTTTACTTTTTGTTGTTCAGATCATGTTCAATTCTTTGTGACCCTATTTGGGTTTTTTCCCCCCAAAGATACTGGAGTGGTTTGCCATTTCCTTCTCCAGCTTGTTTTTATAGATTAGGAAACTGAGGCAAACAAGGTTAAGTGACTTGCACAGGGTCACACCGCTAGTAAGTGTCTGAGGCTGGATTTGAACTCAGGTCTCCCTAACTCAAGGCCTGCCACTCCATCTCTTGTGCCACCTAGCTGTGCTCTTTATTTTTCTACTTGTGAGGAAATCAAGGCCCAGAGACTTAGATGACTTGACCAAGACTACCAGAAACTAAGGAAGGATATGAATCTCTAACTCCGAATCCAGTGCTCTTTCCACCATGATAGCCTGTTTCTCATGACACTTTGTCATTGCAAACTCAAAACTTTGTTGTTGCAGCATTAAAAAAATGCATATATTAACTTTTGAGAGGCACTGAGGTAAAGTGGATAGAGAGCCACCCTCAGAGTCAGAAAGACCTCAGTTCAGGTTCTGCCCTTGACATATACTGACCAGGTGACTATGGGCAAGTCAGTTAATCTCCGTGTCCCACACAGCTATCTGAGACTGTCACCTGCAGAACAGCTTTTTGCATTGGTAGATGGAGTTTTTCCCTGGAAGTTCTCTACATCAGTGAAATAAAGACCTGTCAAAACAACAACAGAAAATTAACTTTAATAAGATAGAAATGGAGACATCTTGTTTGCTTCTGTCCCTTCTTAAGTATTTTTCTCTAGGATTTTTTTTTCGAATTTTGCTGCTACTTTTTAACAAAGGGCCACCTAATCAGAAAACCAACCCGAGATGTAACAAGAGTCAAGGTATTACTAAAATATAGGATTTTTAAAAGCAGTAATGTAGAAACAGTCCCATCAGTTTCCTTCATCAATCAATCAATAAGCATTTATTAAATGCCTACTATATGCCAGGCACTGTGCTAAGTGCTTAGGATATAAAAAGAGGCAAAAGATGGGCCCTGCCCTCAAAGAGTTTACAATTTAATGAAGGGCTTACAGCTTTATTCAGCATTTTTCATACAGAAGTGTCATTCTGAAATCTATTGGTAACCACTGATCAATTCTGGTTGAGTCATAGAATCACAGGCCCACAAGATATGGTCCCAATGAAAAGAGCCCTTATGTATCATCTAATCTGTTTCTTCCATTTTAAAGACAGAACTGAGTCACTTAAGGTCACATTACTACTAGGTAGACAGAACCAAGGCAGTGAAAGTGCTGGAATTTAAGATACAGAAGTATTCTTTTTTTGCTATTAGTTTTTTTATTATATTTTATTTTCAGTTCCAAATTCGGTCCCTCTTTCTACTCCCTCCCCCACCCATTGGAAAGGCAAGAAATACTGTACTCACTATACATATGAAGTCATGTAAAACATATTTCCTCATTAGCCATGTTGCAAAAAAAAAAAGGCAAGAAAAATAAAGTAAAAAAAATATACTTCAGTGTGTGCTCAGGGTCCCTTAGTTCTCTCTCTCGAGGTGGCGATCTTAAAGAAAAGTCTGGATCCTCACTGGGTAAATGGACAAAGGGTTTCATTTTTTTTAATCTGACTGCTGAGGTCCTTTCTAACTGTGCGGTACTGTAGTCCTATCATTCTCTTCTCCTTAACCACATAGACTGTCCCAAAAGTCTCAGTGCCATTTTAAACTATCAAAGTTATTTTATTTATTATTAAAGGTATTTTATTTTAGCTATTAAAGCTACTTAAGCTTTAATAGCTTAAAACTGCACCAAGACTTTTGGGACACTCTGCATATGGGGGAACTTATTCATACTAACTGAGGAGAGTGATGTCACTTTGACTTCCAATCTAGTTTTGAAATGTGAGCTGTGAATTAACTGTGTGTAGCAATTCCCCCATTACTTAGACCCAAAGTGTCCAAGTGCAGGCCAAGTATATTGTGGCTAACTGGAAGGTGTGGCCCACCTGAGGTATTTAGATAGCTCTGGGAATTTTTCCAACATCAAATCTAAGTCTACTTCCCTGAACACCTGTGGCCATTGCTCTTAGCTCTGTCCTCTGGGGCCAAAAAGACCAAGATGCACAAGATGAGATTTGAGTGCCTTGCATTTCTAACCTACAAGCCTAAATCTACCTGTAGAGTGGGCTCTTCCAAATTATAGCCCCTCTAGTGCTTGTAGACTCCTGAATTTCCCAGAATTCCTCCCTCCTTCTTCTGTCCACTTATCACCAACAGCTTGTCAGACTGGTGGTAGTTTCACATTTTGTGGTAGTGTCATCTAACATGTGGCATATATCCACTTTGAGAACCACTTTGACTCCAGCCTTCAATTTCTAGAAAATGAATTAGTTCTTTGATCTTCTGTTCGTCCCTCTGTATGTTTGTTCCTCCCTTCCTAGAGCCCCCAGTGGTGTTTGCCAAGGAGCAGCAGACACAGAACAAGGTGGAGGCTGTGGCAGGTAGCAGCGCCACCCTGAGCTGCGAGCTGGCCCAGGCCCAGACAGAGGTGACCTGGTACAAGAATGGGAAGAAACTGAGCCCCAGCCAGAAGGTGCACGTGGAGGCCAAGGGCCGGGACCGGCAGCTGGTGGTGCAGCAGGCGGGGAAGGCAGATGCTGGGGAGTACACCTGTGAGGCCGGGGGCCAGAAGGTTACCTTCCATCTGGATGTCAAAGGTTAGCTTCTCCAGGGGTTCATGAAGCATTCTAATTCCACTGGGGGAGTTACATATAGTCTAGATACTGTTTCGGTTCTCACTGTTATTTGGATTTCTTTTCATAGACCTGTTTCTCAAGTCTTGCCTGGCTTTTAGTATCTTCCTCTCTCCCCCTGACATATGTACATTCTATGTACGTTCTTTAATTTTAAAGGGGTTTTGCTGATTTTATTTTATTTTTTAAACTAATTTTTTTAATCAACAAAAATCTATTTTCTCTCCTTCTCCCTTCCACCCTGTCGTGACCCATACAGAAAAAAAAAAACAACAAAATCTTTTTAACAAATATGTATAATCAAGTAAAACAAATATCTAAATTGGCTGTGTCCAAAAAGTTGAATCATTGTGCACCGTGAGTCCATCCCCTCTCTGTTGGGAGCTAGGTAACATGCTTCATTATCTAGCCTCTGGAATCAAATGGTTGATCCTTGCATTGCGCAGAGGCTTACATCTTTCAAAGTTGTTTGTCTTTAAAAGCAACATGTACCTTCTTCCTATCTTGTTGCTTAGAGGTCCTTATAACTTTGGCTGTGCAGGGAAGGGTTATGTATGGTGTCCTGGGCTGTACCTAGTAGCATGTGGATGCCTAAGAGTAGTCAAACATCTCTGTCTCCACGACTTCTCTAATCTTTGCCATCGCATAGGATGGAGCTGGAGAGACTGCATATGGCAGTGAAGAGAATGCCAAGAGATGGCAGGACATGGTGGACAGACTTCTCAAGTTGGAAGACCTGGGTTCAGATTGTGCCTCTGGCATTTAATAGTTGTATGAACATGGGCTAGTTAAATCAACGTATATTTATCAAGCTCCTTCTCTGTGTCAGGAACTGTGCTAAAAGCTGAGGAGACTAGGAAAAAAAAAGGTGAAACCAAGAGTCCTTGATCTGAGGGAGCTCATGATCTAATGGGAGAGACAACGTGCAAATGACTGTGGACGAATAAGATACAGATAAGATAAATTGGAGATTATCAACCGAGGGAAGGCAGTAGCCTTTTATAGAGGGGGTTGGGAAGAAGGTAGGATTTTAGCTGGGATTTGAAGGAAGCCTGGGAAGAAGGTGGAGGTGAGGAGGGAGAGGATTTCAGTGTAGGGGATAGTAAGAGAAAACGGCCAAAGTCAGGAGTGTCCTGTGTGAGGAGCCCAAAGTGTCCCTGGATCGCGGAGTATACGGGGGTTATAAGGCATAAGAAGAATGGAAAGGCAGAAAGTTGACCTACCCTTGTAAGTCTCAGTTCCTTTATCTGTAAAATGAGGGGAAAGGACTTGACTTCTCAAGGCCTTTCCAGCTCTATGTCTGTGGACCTGACAGAATGGACCTGAAGTCAGGGGATACTTGGGTTCGTAATCTGACTTCTACACTTATTAACTGTGTGACCCTGGGCGAGTCAATCCACCCATCTCTGAGCTTCAGTTTTCTCGTTTGTAAAATGGGTCTAAAAACACGTACGCTTATGTCCCCACACAGGGTAATTGTCAGTGCTTTGTAAAGCACTCATGACCTTGTAAAAATGTGACTTCTGACATATACTGGCTGTTTTGCCAGAAGAAAGGCACTACCTTAAACAAAACTGGGCTCATCTTACTTGGGGCAGGTCGCTTCTGGGTACCCTTAGCAACCGCAGCAAGCTTCTGTCCTCTCACACTTCACCACTACGTGTCATTGTTTGATGCTTTTTTAGGACCTTCGGTCGCTGCAGGCTCTCACGTTTTCTTGTCCTGCATAATGCTTATCCATGTCCTTACATATAGTCTCCATAGAAGAGCCCACTTAATGCGCTGGAGTCCTTTCCCTGGTTATTTCAATACCTTAAGGGTACCAATGTACAGGGGTGTGTGGAAGGTATTCACTCACACTTTAAAGTTTAATTTCTATTACTAACACTTTCTGATTTGTAGCGTCTGACCATTTCTGAGATTTTAATGCTCACAATGGAAATTGCAGTGCACCCCCGCCAATATAGCACTGCTCATCTCCTATCTAGCATTCTCCCTACATAATCAGTTCAACTTCTTTCTTGTTCATAGACCTGGGTTCAACTCTTACTTCAGGCAGACATGAGCTATATGATTCTGGATAAGCAACTAAATCTCTCTCAGACTCAGTTTTCTCATCTCTAAAATGAGCATAATAATAGCACCCATCTCACAAGTTCAAAGGGAGGCCTAAATGAACCAATGTATATGCAAATCTTATAAATAGAGTGCTTTATTGATGAATTATTATGACCACTTATTATTATTCACACGTCTTCTTGATCTCAGAGTTCTTCTCTGGGTATGGATCCCCTATAATCCTCTGCTCTCGAGTTTCTCCTCATCTACTTAGGTTAGTTGTTGGGTTATAGACACGCTGTCACAAACCCATGTAGAATCCACACTTTCTGACTTGATCAGATATTCTAGGGCCGGTGCCCCACTGGCAGAGCCTTTGAGAACCCAGAGTCTCCTCCATAGCACAGTGAAGCACCAGAACATTTGAATGGAGAACAGTCATCAGTATTATTTACTACAGCTAGAAAATTTCTTAGCTTTGAGGTTTCACTTTCTAATAAAACAATCAATACTTTACCGTATCCATTCTGTATACTGAAGATGCTGAGAATGAAGGATGCTCGTGTTTTGGGAACCTAGTGTTGCCTTTGTTCTGCTAAGGCCTAGGGGACCAGAGGGAAGCCTTCCTTTTTCTTAGCTGTTATCTCTAATGGTTCATGTTTCTCTCCTCCCAGAGCCCCCAGTGGTGTTTGCCAAGGAGCAACAGACTCAGAACAAGGTGGAGGCCGTGGCGGGTAGCAGCGCCACCCTGAGCTGTGAGCTGGCCCAG